>NC_090738.1:138955237-138957737 GCF_036898095.1 Palaemon carinicauda | reverse complement strand
GATAAGAGGCACACATTTTTATTAGTTTTGCATTGATAATTAACAAACATGCATTCACTTTCATCTTGAAAATAGAATTTGGATTCATACTTTTTCCTCTTTTCTTGTAAAGTCATTTCTTTCGACAGATGCTTGCTGTTTCCTCTCACAGTACCGACAATTGAAGTAGCTCTATCTCGCAGTTTCCTTGCAACTTCAAGAGATGTAAAAAAGTTGTCTGTTGTTACATTATAGCCTTTGTTCTTCACAACTTCAGTAAGACTGAGCACAACATGTTCCGCCAAGGGAACCCCTAACCTTGATTCCTTTTCTATGGCTCCTAAGTAGGGGATCACATTTACAATGTATTTGTTTTCTACCTCTGTAAGGACCCAAAATTTCATTCCAAACTTATCAGGTTTATTTGGCATAAATACAATGAATGGGCACCTGTTTTTCATGGGCAATAGCTGTTCGTCAATTGTCAAACTATATGTTGGTATATAGGCACCTCTGCAATTTTCAACAAAAAGGTCAAAAATGTCTCTAATGTGGGTAAATTTGTCACTTTTGATCCTCTCTGACCTTGTGCTTCTGTTGTCAAACCTAATGAATCTATGTATTTTCTTGTAATCACTTCTAGACATGGTTTCTCCGAATATTTTTGGTCCATAGGTTTTATTCCACAAAAAATCTGCACTGTGAGCTTTTCCGTACACTCCCCTTGCATATGTCAAAGCAATGTAGGCCTCAAACTTTTCTAAGGATAACACCCAGCTTTCATCGTGATTTTTTCCTTCACTGATTGTCCATTTATGAATTTTCCGTAGCATAGTTTCATCAATGAAGATTCTCCAAGCAGAATATGGGGATTCTGCAGCTACATTTATCACAGTTTTTGAAATACCAGAAGTAGCTTTGAATACCTGACTTTGGCTATATCTTCCTTTCCGAGATGATGATAAAGGTTCCCAGGCAATCCCATGCCGTGTAATGATGGTATTTCTATCTGTAGAAGTGCTTGCTTGTATATCTGATGAGGTACTTGCTTGTCTAGTGGATTCGTCTTCACTATCTTGATAGTCATCAGAATCTGATGAGCTTGAAGAAACTTCTTTTTGTGGTAAAAACTCATTTTCACTACCATCACTACCATCACTTGAAACTTCATCTTCTGATTGGAAGATAATATTCAATGCTTCTTCTACAGTATAGAAATCTTTATTTCCCTTACACCGTGAAGCAGCCATCTCTAATATATTCAGTATGACTACCACTAAGCTAATATGAATGATGAGTGCTTAGTAACTGTTTCCTTTGCCAAGGATCACGAAACACAGAATTCTCAAGGATATTCAAGTTAGGAATAACAAGTCTGAAAAGAAATTCACAAATATATAGTATACCTCATACTGAAAAATAGTCATTATATAGATATGTGTGTGTGTGTGTGTGTATAAATAGATAGATATATAGATAGGGGACACAAACACAAATATTATTGCTTGTGAGGAGTTTTTAAATGAATTTACCATATAAATAGCCTAGGTGTCAAAAACGAAACCTTGGCCATTTAAGGTAAAACCTCAAATATCAGCTATTCCACTGAATATTTTTTTAAAAATTAGGTCTGTTAAGCATCTTTTTAAAAATTTAATAATTGTCTATAAGACTCAGCATTGAGCCAAAATCAGTTATTCCATACTAATTAGTTAAAAATTTGAAGGTGTCGAAAACGACACCTCGGCCATCCTAGTGTTAAACTGGGCTCCAAAAGGCACTAGAAGAGTTAGAGGTCCCAGTCCTACATGAATGAAGACTATAAAGTTGAAGTAGGAGATAGTGAATGGAGAAGTATTCATTCATAAGTTCAAAATAAGATGAAGGCTATAAGTTGAGAGTAGGAGATGATGATGATGATGATGAGATATATATATATATATATATATATATATATATATATATATATATATATATATATATATATATATATATATATATATATATATATATATATATATATATATATATATATATATATATATATATATATATATATATATATATATATATATATATATATACATATATATATATATATATATATATATATATATATATATATATATATATATATATACATATATATATAAATTATATAAATAATTATATATAAAATTATTTCCAATTATAATAAAAATAAGGCTCAATCCACCATACACTTTAATTAAAGAAAGTTCTCCGCTGATAATTATAGATCGAATGAGAGATTCATTATAGTTATTACATGAAATCAAAAGAAGTTATGACGGAAGTTAATTGATTGGAAACGTTCGGTAATTACACTTTAACAGAAGCAATCATCTATATTACAGAGAGGAAGCCAGGAATTAGATATACTTTTGAGTCAATTGTCCTCGAGTACTCAAATTCCAAAAAAAAATAATAGACTGAAAGTAATTTTGTATTGATCTGATAAAAACTACTAGTACATATTTTAATCACATAATTTTAGACTTTT
>NC_090738.1:138946744-138954737 GCF_036898095.1 Palaemon carinicauda | reverse complement strand
CCCTGTTGAGCAATGAAGAATGTGCGTTAAAGGATTTGACGCAAAAAGTTATTTTCCTATTTGCACTCGCGTCCAGGGCCAGGGTTAGTGAGATCGTAGACCTCTCGAGAGAGGCAGGTCGTGTTCAGTTCCTGGATGGGGGGGATCTGAACCTGTTTCCGGATCCTACGTTTCTCGCCAAGAATGAGTTACCCACCAACAGGTGGGGTCCCTGGAGAATCTGCCCTCTGAAAGAAGATGCATATCTATGTCCAGTAGAATGCCTAAAGGTCTATCTTCGTAGAACTTCAGACTTCAAGGGTGGTCAACTAATCAGGGGAGAAACATCAGGCTCAAATTTATCTCTGAATCAACTCAGAGCGAAAATCACATTTTATTCGCAGAGCGGATCCTGACAGTACACCCGCAGGTCACGATCCGAGGAAAGTTGCCTCATCCCTAAATTTCTTTAATTGTATGGATTTTGAACATCTCCGTTCATACATGGGCTGGAAGTCTTCCAGAATGTTCTTTCGCCACTATGCGAAGCAAGTAGAGGAACTAAAGAGATCTGTGGTAGCAGTGGGTCGTGTAGTTAACCCTACTGTTTAACTCTGCGAGGAACATTGGTCTTAATTGGGACGATTAAGTCCAGGGTGAGTGTGTAGGTACATACTGTACTACAAACTAAATGAGGGCACCGAGTGCCCACATAGACTGTTCCTTTTTCAAAGGTGAACCTAGCAGAAGTACAGACATGTGTGTCGAGCGTTTCTAATGCTAATGTGATTGATTTGTAATACAGACTTTTATGACTTTGATACCTCGGTATCTTAAAAAAGTGGCGTTTAATGTTTTTTCTTTCAGATAAACAAGTTCTGTTTACTATCATACTTATGCTTAAAGTTTCGGGTTATCCTCTTTATATATATATATATATATATATATATATATATATATGTTGTTAACCTGTCTATTTATTGTCTGTCAATAAACTTTTTCTTGAGAACCTTGCGTCTCTTTCACCTGTGTCAATTTATTGGTATAATTAAGCATTTTTTTCTATGTATCTTATCTGGGATAATTCTAATAGAATTGTTCTGTTATGCAAGCTATGTTGCATTGGTTTATGTAGTCCCCTAATGGGAGGACTCCGTCCCATAAAGGGACGAGGGCGGTTTTATTAGTTTCTTCCTATGCGGATATAAACTTTTGTCCAATACAAGTATTGTGCGGATTACAGGTCAATATATATTGACGCAGTGATTCTTTACAAACTATGCTTTACTTAATATAGGGCGAGACCACTATATTAGCTTGCCTGGTATTCATACATAGGTATATGTACTCTTCGAGACTTTTCCAGAGTCTAGTAGGACTCTTCCCTGTAGGGGGCAGGAAGCTCTAACATAGTCTATAGTTAGTTGAAAAGATGTATAACGGTAACATCTTAGGTCTCTAGGTCTAGTCGACCGGGGAAAAATTACCTCCGGGGAGTACGGCACGTTCTGAGAATCTACAGATACAGTAATGCTCTGGTACACTTCCATCAGGACGACATGGCTTGAGCCCAAAAAACGGATTTTGAGCGAAGCGAAAAATCTATTTTTGGGTAAGATGGCCATGTCGTCCTGATGGACCCGCCCTTGCCTTTCTAAGAAAGGGCTGTAGGACCCCTCCCTACATACAGTATCTGTAGCACCTCGTGTACGCTACAAGGAATACAGATGGCGCCAGGATTGGCGCCAGGCACGCATACGAATCGGAGGATAGGGAAGCCTTGGGAGCGGCTCCCCTTTTTCTTTCCCGAATTCGTATCTTGCCAATCGCCTCCTACGAGACGAAATCTCTGTCTAGGATGCAGATTGCCATGTGGCGTGTCAAGAATACGTCCTCTGATATGTCGCGATATCCCTTTCACGAGGGATACTCGCTCCAGGAGTTAGAATTCTGGTACCTTAAGGTAAATTCTCTGGGAATACGCCGTAGTTGTAATATACCCTGGGAAGCTACCCTATAGGAACTTCCATCAGGACGACATGGCCATCTCACCCAAAAATAGATTTTTCGCTTCGCTCAAAATCCGTTATATATGTATATATATATATATATACAGTGTGTATATATATATATATATATATAGAGAGAGAGAGAGAGAGAGAGAGAGAGATACACACACACATATATATATATATATATATACATATATATATATATATATATATAATTATATATATATATATAAAATATGTTTGTGTATAAATGTATATAATATCTCTATAGAATAAAGAACGTGTGTGGGGCTATATATATATATATATATATATATATATATATATATATATATATATATATACCAAGGCACCTCCCCCAATTTTGGGGAGCTGTCAACATCTAAAAATGAAACAAAACAAAAAGGGGACCTCTACTCTCTACGTTCCTCCAGCCTAACAAGGGACTTAACTGAGTTCTGCTGGTACTGCTAGGGTGCCACAGCCCACCCTCCTACATTATCCACCACAGATGAAGCCTCATAATGCTGAATCCCCTACTGCTGCTACCTCCGCGGTCATCTAAGGCATCCGAGGCAGCAGCAGGGCCTACCGGAACTGCGTCAGAATCGTTCGCCATTCATTCCTATTTCTAGCACGCTCTTTTGCCTCTCTTACATCTATCCTCCAATCAACCAGAGCTTTCTTCACTCCGTCCATCCACCCCAACCTGGGCCTTCCTCTTTTACTTCTCCCATCAACTCTTGCATTCATCTCCTTCTTTAGCAGACAGCAATTTTCCATTTTCTCAACATGGCCAAACCACCTAAACACATTCATATCCACTCTAGCTGCAAACTCATTTCTTACACCCGTTCTCACTCCCATCACTTCGTTCCTAACCCTATCTACTCGAGGTACACTAGCCATACTCCTTAGACACTTCATCTCAAACACATTAAATTTTTGTCTCTCCGTCACTTTCGTTCCCCGCAACTCTGATCCATACATCACAGTTGATACAATTCTCCATTCAACATGACATTCAACCGTGCATCATATTCCCTTCTCGTACATCTCATAACCTTACTCTTACCTACATTAACACTCAACTTAATTCTCTCACACACTCTTCCAAATTATGTCACTAGTCGGTCAAGCTTCTCTTCTGTGTCTGCAACTAGTACAGTATCATCCGCAAACAACAACTGATTTACCTCCCATTCATGGTCTTTCTCGTCTACCAGTTTTAATCCTCGTTCAAGCAGTCGAGCATTCACCTCTCTCATCACTCCATCAACATACAAGTTAAACAACCACGTTGACATCACACATCCCTGTCTCAGCCCCACTCTCATCGGAAACCAATCACTCACTTCATTTCCTATCCTAAAACATGCTTTACTACCTTTGTAGAAACTTTTCACTGCTTGCAACAACTTTCCACTAACTCCACAAACCTCATCACATTCCACATTGCTTCCCTATCAACTCTATCATACGCTTTCTCAAGATCCATAAACGCAACATACACCTCCTTACCTTTTGCTAAATATTTCTCGCATATCTGCCTTACTGTAAAAATGTGATTCATACAACCCCTACCTCTTCTAAAACCACCCTGTATTTCTAAGATTGCATTCTCTGTTTCATCCATGATCCTATTAATCATTACTCTACCATACACTTTTCCAACTACGCTTAACAAACTAATACCTCTTGAATTACAACACACACACACACACACACACACATATATATATATATATATATATATGTATATATATATATATATATATCTATATATATATATCCATATTATGAAAATTCATGAAAATAAGAAATGCTTATCAAAAGCTTATGTAAATAAAATGCTGACGTTAAACACGCCATTAAAGGACCAAGAAATGATATAAACGAGAAAAGAAACAACTGAAAGTATTTGTGTGACTATGCAAGCAACCGCCAGTCACAATGGCTAAATTTCCCTTGCAAACGAGGCAGGCATAATTTACATTTCTGTTTGTCAACCTTGAATATCAATGAGACAAGCGGGGGTTTTTGTGCTTGCAAAATACATACAAATTTGATTCCTTGAAGCTATCGCAGCGAACTTCTAACTAAGCCATATATTATGAAGGCTCCAGCTACCTAGATTTTCCTTCACTTTCTCTATTTCTACTTTTTTCTTTCTATGTGTACCCTCTCATTCCTTGTTTCCCATTCTTTTTCCTCTTTCTGTTCAATGGCTGGTTTTCCCACTACTATGAACAATGAATCATGATGTTAAGTATCTTGGCTGTTTTGTTCTTATATTTTATTAAGATTTTTATTGCATACGTCTGTTTTCGAATATTTTATTTACTGTGATTTTATATTTAGAAAATAAAGTCCATTGTTTATAGATCTTCAAAAATTATCACTAGTGCTTGGAATAAAGATTTGTAGAATTATTAACATCATATTATTGCTAAGAAAATAACATGATTTCTCTCTCTCTCTCTCTCTCTCTCTCTCTCTCTCTCTCTCTCTGTTGTTGAATATTGAGGACTTTTGAAAATGTTTCACCTTTTTTTCACATGCCAAGATTAGTGTATCGTATACGATTTAGACTTCCTCATTCCGGGTGGAATATATATTTTAAAATTCATGTAAGTGATATTTTATTTATCATCATCATCATCTTCTCCAACTTCTTTGAGCACAAAGGGCCCTATAAAGGATTCATTGCCTAGATTCATCAAAGGATAGCCAGTTCCTTGTTATGCGCATTACATATATAACTAAGGCAAGCAACCCTTGTAGGTTCATGCTAATTTCACTTGGATCATACGTGCGAATAAAATTTTATTCATATATATATATATATATATATATACATATATATATATATATATATATATATATCTATATATATATATAAATATATATATATATATATATGTGTGTGTGTATATATATATATATATATGTGTGTGTGTGTATATATATATATATATATATATATATTTATATTACAAATAGCGAATTACTTATTCTGCCTAGCTCCCAGACTCACTGGCTTTATATTACATACTCTGATACACACGAGAATACCTCCAAGCTCAGAATGATATACTACTCCAAGACGTTAACATATATGAATACTGAATAAGTAAAGGTCTCTGTACATTACCATGAAAAAAAACCTTGGTGATTTCTTTACTTTTAATGGGAGCTATCTGAAAACTAACCTCTTACTTCGGTTCTAAGTGATGGGATACAAGACACTGAGTTAATTATTGATGATCGAAATATTACGCACTTTACAAAAAGTATATACTCTATATTATATAAAGGATAACAGGGCCAAATTAATACCAAAAATAAATCACTAAAAATTTAAATCTGAAGTAGGTGTTAGACTCATGACTAAAATACACTTGGAGAATTATACAATTCCTTGTTTCACTGGAAAGTAATTCATGAAAATATTTAATTTTGGTAAATATTGATAGAAGTTGACACTTTAACGCTATAAGAAATAAATCATAATTACACTTACATATAATTAACTGTTACTCTTAAGACTTTGGCTTCAAACAAATTTACTGATTGGTCAAGCAAAAATAAATGCACTTCTCTTTTTAACCTAATCACACAGGGCCCGTCACAGAAACAAATAAATTTTTTACTACATAAACTGGACTTCCAAATGCACTGCAAGTCTTAGAACTTAAAGTAAAATCCCAATGTTTGAACAAGCACTATATGCATTGTAAAGAAAACATTGCACGTTGAGAGGAAACACTACTCACGTTTGAGATGAAATCTATGTATGAAAAGGTGCTGGTGAGACTGATCTCTCCGTCTTAAGTATGGTTTTGTCCTATATATATATATATATATATATATATAATCCTAATTCATTCTAGAATTTCCAGTGAATCATTCTCAAATTGTTAGAGCATGTCTCTCAGGGCTTCTCATGACTTCGGGTTGTCAACATGGCAGTCTTGAAGTATGGTTCTATCATCGCATGACGAGGCAACCCTCTCAGCTAACTCCGCCAGCTTCCTCTCATAACATTAGAAAAAAAAATCCATAGCGCTTATACCTCATGTGTATCATACATACCTTTTAACTATGTTACATAAAAACTTGTAAGAAAATTATGAGTAAAAAAACTTAATTCTTTAAGATAACGCAGATTTACAAATACTAAACTCAATAAAACTAAATTAAAGAGGAAAGTCTGATGTATTCTACATACAGTTAATTAATCCTACATGAGAGGAACTCACCTTACAAGCTGGCTATACACATCTTAAATACACAAATGAAATAAGTGAATGAAATAATGTACTCTCATGTTAGACCAGCTTTGTTCATATATATATATATACACACACACACACACACACACATATATATATATATATATATATCATATACCCAGGCACTTCCCTCAATTTTGGGGGGTAGCCGACACCAATAATGAAACAAAACAAAAAGGGTACCTCTACTCTCTACGCTCCTTCAGCCTAACCAGGGACTCAACCGAGTTCAGCTGGTACTGCTAGGGTGCCACAGCCCAACCTCCCACATTTCCACCACAGATGAAGCTTCATAATGCTGAGTCCCCTACTGCTGCTACCTCCGCGGTCATCTAAGGCACCAGAGGAAGCCGCAGGGCATACTGGAACTGCGTCACAATCGCTCTCCATTCACTCCTATTTCTAGCACGCTCTCTTGCCTCTCTCACATCTATCCTCCTATCACCCAGAGCATTCTTCACACCATCCATCCACCCAAACCTTGGCCTTCCTCTTGTACTTCTCCCATCAACTCTTGCGTTCATCACCTTCTTTAGCAGACAACCATTTTCCATTCTCTCAACATGGCTAAACCACCTCAACACATTCATATCCACTCTAGCCGCTAACTCATTTCTTACACCCGTTCTCTCCCTCACCACTTCGTTCTTAGCCCTATCTACTCGAGATACACCAGCCATCCTCCTTAGACACTTCATCTCAAACACATTCAATTTCTGTCTCTCCGTCACTTTCATTCCCCACAACTCTGATCCATACATCACAGTTGGTACAATCACTTTCTCATATAGAACTCTCTTTACATTCATGCCCAACCCTCTCTTTTTTACTACTCCCTTAACTGCCCCCAACACTTTGCAACCTTCATTGACTCTCTGACGTACATCTGCTTCCACTCCACCATTTGCTGCAACAACAGACCCCAAGTACTTAAACTGATCCACATCCTCAAGTAACTCTCCATTCAACATGACATTCAACCTTGCACCACCTTCCCTTCTCGTACATCTCATAACCTTATTCTTACCCACATTAACTCTCAACTTCCTTCTCTCACACACCCTTCCAAATTCTGTCACTAGTCGGTCAAGCTTCTCATCTGTGTCTGCTACCAGTATAGTATCATCCGCAAACAACAACTGATTTACCTGCCATTCATGGTCATTCTCGCCTACCAGTTTTAATCCTCGTCCAAGCACTCGAGCATTCACCTCTCTCACCACTCCATCAACATACAAGTTAAACAACCACGGTGACATCACACATCCCTGTCTCAGCCCCACTCTCACCGGAAACCAATCACTCACTTCATTTCCTATTCTAACTCATGCTTTACTACCTTTGTAGAAACTTTTCACTGCTTGCAACAACCTTCCACCAACTCCATATAACCTCATCACATTCCACATTGCTTCCCTATCAACTCTATCATATGCTTTCTCCAGATCCAGAAACGCAACATACACCTCCTTACCTTTTGCTAAATATTTCTCGCATATCTGCCTAACTGTAAAAATCTCATTCATACAACCCCTACCTCTTCTAAAACCACCCTGTACTTCCAAGATTGCATTCTCTGTTTTATCCTTAATCCTATTAATCAATACTCTACCATACACTTTTCCAACTACACTCAACCAAATAATACCTCTTGAATTACAACACTCATGCACATCTCCCTTACCCTTATATAGCGGTACAATACAT
>NC_090738.1:138936744-138941744 GCF_036898095.1 Palaemon carinicauda | reverse complement strand
TAAAATCATTGCTTAGGTGTGAGCTCCACCTGTTTCCTCTGGAAACCTTGCATTGGTTACTCTAGAAGAGATAAACCATTTTTGATTTTATTATCTGGAAGGCTGCAACAATGGGTTGTGAGGGAAACACAAGTGTGTGTCTTTCCTTTCTGAATTGTTATGCTATACTATGCATATCCAGTGATACATAGTTCACTTGATACTCATGGAAATTTCTTCTCTTTACAGAAGGACACTCCGAAGTGGGGAAGTGCTTTCTGCAATGTCAGCAGCAAGAACCTCTGCGGACATGAGTTTTGTAGGAGACACGCAGCATACGCTGTCTCCAAGGATGATCTCCGGTATTGGGACCCTCAGGTATGTACTGTGTGCACTAACCTGATTAATGAGACATTTAAATAGCTAGGAAGAAGCTTCGTACCTGGGTAAGGGGCTTCCAAAAGAACACTTCTGGCCCTTATCTTCCAAGTGAGAAGATGAGGGCGTATCTTTTCCCTAAGGCATCAGCTGATGCAGTGATTCCCCAGCCTCAAGAGGAGATCCCCTAAGTTCAGATCCAGGTGGATGCTGAAGTCGCGGTCGCGATGCAAGACATCCAGCTAAATGACAGGATGTCTGATGTGGACGGGTGTCAGGAGGAAGACCTCCTGGCAGAAGCCCAGGATGAAGTTCAAGCCCCTCTACATCGGCCGGTCTCCCAGTAGAGCTGGGACAGGCCCTCTCTTCTATTGTTGGAATGATCCAACAAATGCAGAAGGAGAATCAGGAAAAGGCGGCTGCAATGGAACTGCGAATGCAGTGCCTTGCAGAATCACATGGGCCCCAGAAAAAGCTCAATGTGAAAGACCTTCCCTTGTGCTCAGATGCTATCCCATGGAGGTATGCTGAGCACATGCCGATGACGACTGGAAAGATCGTCATCTCGGATAAGCTGGGCTCAGTTCCCCTGGAGGGTGGAATTCTGGCCCAGCGGACTGTTATGTCCGGCTGAGGAAGGAACCAGCTTCAAAGGAGGAGACAGAGCCGAAGGAGGTCATAGTGATGGACCATGCTAAGGCTCAAGCTCTACTTTCATCCTCGATGAAAGAGAGGGGCTTCTCTAACTCAAAGGTAGCTGCATTGAATAGGAAGCTCCCTTCCTTTGTGTCCTCGCCTACTAGAGCCTTCCCTTTTTACAGAAAGGGTTTCTGGCTGTACTAAAAGCAATCGAGGCCGGCAAGTCTTGCCCCTCCCTAGAGGAGTGTAAACCCTTGTCGCTGGCCCTGCCTATGGACCACAAAGACTGGAAGGATGTCCATCTTACGTTCTCAGTGGGAAAGTTGGAGGCTGATATTGCCGGACGTCAGTTCGGCAAGGACCTCTCTAAGCTGTCTGACTTTCTTTTGCGAAGTGAGTTCGATACAAAAGAAAGACTGACTGCCTCAATGTCCCTTCAGACTACTCTCGAGACGATGGCAAGTGACCCCAAGGTCCATGAAATGTTCATGGTAGTGGCCAAGCCTCATCTGGCCACAGTGACGAAGGACCTTTATGGCTTCGTCAAGGCAAGGAGAGCTTGTAGTGAATTCGTGTTTACCTCGGCTACGGTGAGGCACGATCTAAAGAAACTAATCTCCTCCAACATTTGGGGAAAAAACCTTTTTCCCTACCGATTTGGTCAAAGAAGTTGTTGATAAAGCCCCCTTGGAGAATAGAAACCTTCTCCAGAAGTGGGGCCTGGCTATCAAAAGAAAGTCTTCCCCGGATGAGGGTCCTCAACCAAAGAGGAAGACTATGAGGACTAGGCTACCGTCTCGGCCAGCCAAGCCTCTTAGACAGCAACAGCAACTGCAATTGCCATTGCCCCCAGTGCCCCAGATCGTGGCACAAACCCCGTCCACCTTTCAGTGTGTACCCCAGGCCGTGTCGACACAGTCCACGGCATTCACCCCAGCGTTCGAAGGGCAGTCTACTTCCTTTCGAGCAAAGCCTAGAGGAGCAGCCAGAGGCTCGTCTAGACGCCCCTCAAGGGGAAGGGGATTCAGGGGTGGTCGTGGTCAGGAAGGCAAGACCTCAGGACGGCAGTCCAAGTGAGGTGATACCGGTAGGAGGGAGACTGATGAAATTTAGGGATCGGTGGACCTTCGATCCCTGGGCCCACAGCCTACTCAAGAATGGACTGTCCGGGAGCTGGTACAGCACTCCACCCCCATACCTTCGGTTTTTCCAACACTCCACCCCCGTTATGGAGGAGTACGTTCAAGAACGGTTGGAGAAAAAAGGGTGAAGCCCATCAATTTCTAAGGGAGGTTGTTTTGTGTTCCCAAGAAAGACTCGGAAAAGCTCAGAGTCATTCTGGACTTGTCACCACTTAACAAGTTCATAGTGAATTGCAAATTCAAAATGCTAACACTGCAACACATAAGGACCTTACTGCCCAAGAGGGCATATTCCGTCTCTATAGACTTGTCAGACGCCTACTGGCACATTCCAATTAGCCATCGACTCTCCCCCTACCTAGGGTTCAGGCTACAACGAAGACTATACGCCTTCGGAGCCATGCCATTCGGGCTAAACATAGCCCCAAGGATTTTTACGAAGGTTGCGAGCGTAGCTCTCAAACAATTTCGCCTAAAGGGAATTCAGGTAGTAGCCTACCTGGACGACTGGTTGGTGTGGGCAGCATCCGAGACAGAATGCTTGCAAGCTTCCAGTCAAGTGATCCAGTTCCTAGAGTACCTAGGCTTCAAGATCAACAGAAAAAGTCTCGACTTTCTCCATCTCAAAAGTTCCAGTGGCTAAGATCCACTGGGACCTTTTGTCACACCATTTCTCCACCCCGGCGAAGAAAAAGAAGGAGATAGTGGGTTCTGTCAAGAGACTTCAAGATTCCGAAAGGATATCAAGACACAAGCAGGAGAGAGTACTGCGCTCTCTCCATTTTTCTTCGGTGACAGACCCAGTGCTAAGAGCACAGCTAAAGGATGCAATCGGAGTTTGGAGAAGTTATGCATCAAACGCGTGAAGAGATCTGAGAAGACCAGTCGCTTCGGCTAAGTACTCTTCTCAGGCCTTGGTCCTAAGCCAGACATCTAAAGAAGTCAGGTTCTTCTTCAGCCACCTCCCCCGTCGGTGACGATTCACTCAGACGCCTCGGAGGGATGGGGAGGTCACTCTCATCGGAAAAAAGTCCAGGGGACTTAGTCCAGGCTATTCAAGACCTTTCTCATAAAACTTTCTAGAAGCTAGGGCAGTGCTCCTTACCTTAAAGAAAGTTTCCCCGCGTCATTCGTTCCACATAAAGTGGTAATAGACAGCGAGGTAGTTGTGAGATACTTGAATCAACAAGGATTGAGGTCACCACCTCTCAACCAGGTGATGTTGGCCGTCTTCCGATTGGCGGAAAAGAAGAAGTGGTACCTATCGGCAGTTCACCTTCAAGGAGTCCGCAATGTGACAGCGGACGCTCTATCCAGGTTCACACCGATAGAGTCGGAATGGTCCTTAGACGCAGGATCATTCTCCTTCATTCTGAATCAGTCCCAGAACTGCAGATAGACCTCTTTGCGACCAAAGACAACAAGAAGTTGCCCCTGTACGTGCCCCGTACGAGGACCCCTTAGCGGAAGCAGTGGACGCGATGTCCCTCGACTGGAACAGATGGTCCAAGATTTATCTGTTCCCTCCTCACAACCTTCTGTTGAGGGTCCTCAACAAACTGAGATCCTTCAAAGGGTAGCGGCAATAGTGGCCTACAAGTGGGCCGAACAGCGCGTGGTTCCTCCTGGCATTGGAACTGTAGCTGAAGTTTGTACCACTACCAGATCCAGTTCTGACCCAGCGAGTCCAGAAGTCAACTGTCTGCGCTTCATTACAGAAAACCCGGACCCTGCAGTTCATGATTTTCTCTCCCTAGCGGTGAGAAAGCGTTTCGGGATTTCGAAAGCCAGTATAGACATCCTTGAGGAATATAAATGCAAATCTACTAGAAGGCAATATGAGTCATCTTGGAGAAAATGGGTGGCCTGTTGTCAAGGCGAAGATTCCGCAGGAGATCTTGACAGACTTCTGCTTATCTTTTTTCCCCACCTCCATGGTCAAGGGTTGGCAGCTAACACGATTTCAGCGTGTAAGTCTGCTTTGACAAGACCCATTCTATATGCCTTCCAGGTCGACCTAGGTAACGAGATCTTTAATAAAGTCCCGAAAGCCTGTGCTAGGCTCAGACCTTCAGCACCTCCAAAGCCCATTTCATGGTCTTTAGACAAGTTCTTCATTTCGCTTCTCTGTTGAGCAATGAAGAGTGTGCGTTAAAGGATTTGACACAAAAAGTTATTTTCCTATTCTGCACTCGCGTCCGGGGCCAGGGTTAGTGAGATTGTAGCCTCTCGAGAGAGGCAGGTCGTGTTCAGTTCCTGGATGGGGAAGAACTGAACCTGTTTCCGGATCCTACGTTTCTCGCCAAGAATGAGTTACCCACCAACAGGTGGGGTCCCTGGAGAATCTGCCCTCTGAAAGAAGATGCATCTCTATGTCCAGTAGAATGCCTAAAGGTCTATCTTCATAGAACTTCAGACTTCAAGGGTGGTCAACTATTCAGGGGAGAAACATCAGGCTCAAATTTATCTCTGAATCAACTCAGAGCGAAAATCACATATTTTATTCGCAGAGCGGATCCTGACAATACACCCACAGGTCACGATCCGAGGAAAGTTGCCTCATTCTTAAATTTCTTTAATTGTATGGATTTTGAACATCTCCGTTCATACACTGGCTGGAAGTCTTCCAGAGTGTTCTTTCGCCACTATGCGAAGCAAGTTGAGGAACTAAAAGAGATCTGTGGTAGCAGTGGGTCGCGGTGTTAACCCTACTGTTTAACTCTGCGAGGAACAGTGGTCTTAATTGGGACGATTAATTCCAGGGTGAGTGTGTAGTTACATACTGTACTACAAACTAAGTGAGGGCACTGTGTTGCCCATCCAGACTGTTCCATTTCCGAAGGTGAACCTAGCATGAGTGCA
>NC_090738.1:138926744-138929244 GCF_036898095.1 Palaemon carinicauda | reverse complement strand
TCCTCCTACCTCGAACTCTTTTCTTCTGCACTGTATTATTAGCAGCGCCTACTAGAGCCATCTTACCCTGGATAGGTACGATGGGTCGTTTGCGACCCCCGAGCGCCAAAAAAAAACAGGTTTTTCTCACGTGACTCACCCCCGTGACTGAATTTGTGGGTGATCGACCTGCAGGAGGTGTCTCCCCTACACGCTCTAGTAGTGTCCAGATGTGCATTGCTGTAGCTGTTACTCCTTCCCTGATTTCTGAGACGCATCGGGGTCGTTCGCGACCGAGTTTACCCTTCTAGGTAGTTTGCATAATTATCAAAGTTATTACGTATTAAGAAATTGTCGTAGAATGGTGCAACTTGTATAGGTTATCAGTTGTGGAAAAGTCTTGGTGGATTGTTTGGCTACCATGTGCATGATTTTTTTTTTTAGTTAAAATGTCGTTCATCACCACGAGGACCATTTTACCGCGAGTGCCCCTTTTGCATTTTTTTCATTTTTTTGCCAAGTCATTTTTCCGTAAGATATTGCCAATAGGGTCGTAAAACTTTTGCTTGTTTAGTGTTGGAAAGTGTGTCTAGATGATCTGGCTACCCATGCATGACTTTGTTTTTGTCAGATACGACGTAGTTATTGGTATATTGGGTATTTAACTGCGGTTACCAATTTCTGTTTTTTTTCAATGTTTGTAAAAATTACTACGTAGTAAGGAATTGCCGTATATTATTCATTTTTTTTTCATGTTTATGTGTTAGAAAGTGTGCCTTGATGGTTGGGCTAACACGTGCATGTCTTTTTTTTTTTATCTGAGATGCCGTATATTAGAATGTCGGGCATTTTACCGCGAGTGTCCCTTTTTCATTTTTTTTCATTTTTGTGCCAAGTCATTTTTCCGTAAGATATTGCCAAATAGTGTCGTAAAACTTTTTGCTTTTTTAGTGTTGGAAGTGTGTCTAGATGATCTGGCTACCCATGCGTGATTTTGTTTTTGTCAGATACGACGTAGTTATTGGTATATTGGGTATTTAACTGCGGTTGCCAATTTCTGTTTTTTTTTCAATATTTGTAAAAATTTACTACGTAGTAAGGAATTGCCGTATATTATTGATTTTTTTTTCCTGTTTATGTGTTAGAAAGTGTGCCTTGATGGTTGGGGTAACACGTGCATGTCTTTTTTTTTTATCTGAGATGCCGTATATTAGAATGTTGGGCATTTTTCCGCGAGTGCCCCTTTTTATTTGTTTTGCATTTTTTTGCGTAGTCATGTTACCGTAAGGAATTGGCAAGTAGTGTCGCAAAACTTATATTTTTTATAGTGTTGGAAAGTGTTTCTAGATGATCTGGCTACCCATGCCTATTTTTTTTTTAGCCAGATATGGCGGATATATAAGTATGTGTTCGATTTTCCTGTGATTGCAATTTTTTCGTTTTTTTCCCATTTATTTTAAAATTACTACGTACTAAGGAACTATCACAGAGTAATATTTCATTTATATGTTTATTTGTCGGAAATGTGCCATGATGGTTTGCCTAGCACGTGGCTGAAATTTTTTTTTTCTGAAATGCCGTATATTAGAATGGCCATTTTTCCACGAGTGCCCCTTTTTATTTGTTTTGCATTTTTTTGCTTAGTCATGTTACCGTATAGGAATTGGCAAGTAGTGTCGCAAAACTTATATTTTTATAGTGTTGGAAAGTGTTTCTAGATGATCTGGCTACCCATGCCTATCTTCTTTTTTTTAGCCAGATATGGCGTATATATAGGTATGTGTTCGATTTTCCTGTGATTGCCATTTTTTCGTTTTTTCCCCATTTCTTTCAAATTTACTACGTACTAAGGAACTATCACAGAGTAATTATTCATTTAGATGTTTATTTGTCGGAAATGTGCCTTGATGGTTTGCCTAGCACGTGGCTGAATTTTTTTTTCTGAAATGCCGTATATTAAAATGTTAGCCATTTTTCCGCGAGTGCCCCTTTTTATTTGTTTTGCATTTTTTTGCTTAGTCATGTTTCCGTAAGGAATTGGCAAGTAGTGTCGCAAAACTTATATTTTTATAGTGTTGGAAAGTGTTTCTAGATGATCTGGCTACCCATGCCTATCTTTTTTTTAGCCAGATATGGCGTATATATAGGTATGCGTTCGATTTTTCCGGTGATTGCCATTTTTCGTTTTTTCCCAATTCTTTCAAAAATTACTACGTACTAAGTAACTATCACAGAGTAATGATTCCTCTAGATGTTTATTTGTCGGAAAATTTTGTTTACTTTTTTTTTTGATTGAATATCATCAATTTTTTTTAGCTAAAATATTATATTGTTTTACATTTTTCTTTTCGATTTTATTTCCCTTCAAAAAAATTTTTTTGGGTCAGAATTTTAATTTTATAGTCGTAAAATAATCGTCAATTATCCAGCAACCCACCATACAATTTTTATGCATATCCAATAATAATTAGATTAGTAAATAACACCTTGAAATGACATACCCTTCCTACATTTCAAGTGG
>NC_090738.1:138916026-138926244 GCF_036898095.1 Palaemon carinicauda | reverse complement strand
ATATATATATATTATATATATATATATATATATATATATATATATGTATATATATATATATATATATATATATATATATATATATATATATATATATATATATATATATATATATATATATATATATATATTATATATATATATATATATTGGTGTGCTACTGTCTTAAGCACACATTTGAGTATGATTTGTTTTCAGATGTATTTAAATGGTTTACTGAATACATCTTAATGGTTTTTAAGTTTTATTTTTAATAAACAACAGAGTTAAAATTCTCCATCACTGGAGGAAGCTGTGTTGGTCCACATGACCAATTCTGGTGAAGTTTAGATATGAACTGAATAAATTACCGATATCACAAATATCGTATGCTTGCTTTAATTTAGCCAAGTGACGGAATCGGAAGACACCTGCATCCGGTGACGTCACAAACTTTCACACGAAGAGACAATGTGTTGAAGTTAAGAAAGAATGTCAATTTGCCGTCTTTGCATTATACATCCTGTTTACAATTTGAATGACTACAGCAAATCTCACGGTTAGCTCTTCCAACCAACATGACATATTACGTCATTTGTTTTAAACATGTAATATTACTATTCTAACTATTACATAAGCTCGGCCAGCTATCTCAATTTTTTTTTTTACAAAATTTAACAACAAGCCGAAACATGGTTATTAGGTGTGGACTGGACATACGTATTATTCTTTGTTTAACATTAGTCATAACCAAGTGAGGACGAATGTCCAAATAGGCACATTAAAAAATAATAACAATAATACATACAAAAAAGATATTACCAAAGCAAAAAGAAAAATGCATGATAAAACCAAGATCATATATATGGTACATTGCTAGCAAATGATTACATGGTACCAATTAACAAAATAAATTCTGACTTACAAATGATTCTGTAACTTGGTAAAGAATAATTGTTACCTTTGTCAGAACAAGATACTCAATTTTTAGTGCACAAACACGAATTCCTGGTACGTACACGTACCACGGTTTCGTACATATATATATATTTATATATAGGGCTGATACATTTTATTAGATGCCCATAGATTCTGTTATATATTTTATTATATATTTTTTTTTTCTCTTTTCTTTTTTAACATTCCGGCTTATATATTTTTATTAGATGCCGAGAGAAAAAAAATTATTTATATCCTTTTTTATTTTATTTATTTTTTTAAATGTTGTTTTAAATGTATTTTTAACAATGCAAATGTAGAGAATTTCTTTAATTACATATTACTAGCGTACTAATCAGCTTTTCATACAAACATCTTCCCGACAAATTACTCCCTTAGCGAATGAGGTGGCCACTCATACAGCTTTGAACTGGATCAGGTAGGGGGTATTGTCAGGGCTATTCAACTCGTTCCTTTGTAGCTGCTTGCTGTGCCGTAACCTACGCCAAACAAGGATGTTCACGGCGATAAATATCATCGCCGTGACACTGAAACTAGCCAGTATTATGGGGTGAAGAATTTCTTCATAAGTCGGTGACAGGTGGTCCTTTTCGGTAAGTTTTCATCAACTGCTTTGCCACACGGCCGTTGTTAGGGGAGAGGAAGTGCTGGCATTGTAGAGGTCCACGTGAAGTTCGCGAAGTAAGCTCGTTCTCTGATGATTGTCCGTAGACCAGTCACCATGGAATTCGGGGAAGTCCCGATACAGCCATCTGCTGCGACGAAGATGTGGTTGAAGGATGTGGATCCGTCAGGGCATGATACATTGAAGCCGTCCTTGTCGTATCGTATCCACGAGCCATTATTTAGTCTGCAATTGAATTCTGTATTGTCAAAGGGATAAAGCTTATCCAGACAATTTTCACTTGTATGGGAGAGAGCACCGTCTAGCACTATACCTAACTCGCATGAATCCATTAAGTTTTTACGGAATTCAAATGAGTCAGCTGTACACAATTTTTTTATCCATTGCGTCTGAACAGTGAGTTAATTGATTTAAGTCTTTAATGACCGTATATGTTTCCTTGTCTGGGGAAATCAATACGTGTCCTGTCAAACTGGATATTACTGGATTTGAGTGATTCGTCATGAAAGTCGGAAATGGTGATATCCTGTAAGATTGCCAGGCATCAGAAGAATCAAAGGGAATTGTAATCCTAATCTTGTCATTATCTACGTTTACTGTAATTAGGCTGTAATAAAATTCTAACCTATGTTCGTCTAACAAAGGAACATAGCCTAGTTTATCCCTTCCGTTCTCCAGAACTAATTTTAAGTAACGTATAGGCAACAAATGGGGCGACAATACACCTTTAGTTGCTAACGTGATAGCTTCTACATAATCCTTGGATTTCTCAATGAAATGTGCAATTCTGTTATGTATGTGATCTATCTTTGAATCATAATACGTTAATGTTGCCAACAAATCCTGTACTTCCATAATTTGAACGATATTATCTGAATGTTCATTAACAAATCCATAATTTTATTGATTGAAGCTAACTGATCCCTTAGTTCTGACATAATCAATTCATCTTTATGAGTCAAGAACTCAATTTTCTTATTTTGATTACTAATTTTAAGACGATTGGAAAGTCCTAAACCTAAACTTGCAACAGACCCAAAGATGCTTAATGCAGCATAAATGAACGGATTCCGTCTTTCTTTATGTTCGTGTCCTACAGTCCACATCAAAAGGTCATAAGCCAAAGATCCTGTCTCGCCAGTCTTATTTTTCAAGTCATCAGATAGCATCTCTGCAACTTTTAATGTTGATCCAAGCAAACTCTTAGTAGTCAAATGAAAATGTCTCCTATGCAACTCATCCAATGATGCAGAAAACCTTGAAATGGCGGTTCTTAAGCTAGTGACATCATTCTCTTGAAGAAAAATTGCTTGCATATGCACTTCGACAATTACGTTGGTTGATGTAATAAAAATGTCTTCTTGTCTTTCAACTATATTGCCATATTTAAAATATATATTCTTAGTCTTAGAACTCATCCCATACGAGAAAAATGTCTGAGCGAACAATATCACTCCCAACAACAAAAAATTCATCTTGGAAACCTGTAACGAGAAAAAATATATGTAATTACTCCTGTATTAAAAAGAAAACTTTTAGTCACACAAAATAAAATTTTTCCTCACTTCTTTTCCTCTCTTTTCTTTTTAATTTCTTATGTGAGACAATGGTACTATTCTCTCATCCGTGGGTTGGGCTACGTTTTGAATTCTAAACCTATTGGCCGTTAATGTTTCCAAAATGTTAAATGGGCCTTCAAACTTAGGTGTTAGTTTATAGTTGAGCCCTTTTCTGACATTGATTTGAATATAGATGTTATCACCCACGGTATATGTTTTAGTTGGTTTCGCTATTTTATCATGATTCCTTTTCATTATGATTTGTGATTCTTCTAAATTCTTTCGAAGGATATCATATCGACTTATACTTGCATTTATACATTCTTTTAAAGGATTTGATAGATTAGTTGTAGGCGTTAATACATGGAAAGGTGTTCTAACTGGGGTACCATACAATGCTTCATGCGGTGACATTTTAATTGATATATGATATGAATGATTCAGAGTACTCAGTGCTGCCGGTATTGCAATATCCCAGTTGGGGTCTGATCCCCCTAGTGTTACCCTCAATATATTTAATATCTTCCTATTTGCTCTTTCCACTAGCCCATTCGACTCTGGGTGATATATCATGGTATTAATCTTCTTTATGTTGAGGAATTCACACAATGAGGTAAGAAAGTGATTATTAAATTCACCACCCGAGTCTGAGATTATCATGTGTGGAATTCTATGTTTACAAATGTAACACTCGTAAAACTTCCTAGCGCATTCAATCGCAGTTTTAGTTTTAAGCGCTATTAGTTCTGTATATCGAGTTAAAGCATCTATAATTACTAAGAGGTGCTTATTTCCTCTGTCTGACTCGTAAAATCCTTTTAACAAATCTAAATGTATTCTTTCAAAGGGTTGATTGGGAACAGGATAAGCTCCTAGGCTGACAGGTGTTTTCGTATGCCCTTTGTTTTCCTGACATGTGCGACAATTAGCTATGTGTCTTTTTATATCTGTAAGCATTATATGCCAATAAAACAATGATTTGGCTTCTGTGACATTAATGAGAACCCAGGGTGTCCATGTAATGGATTTGAATGCAACCAATTCAGGACAGTGGAAATAAGTGAGATTGGTACTACTACCTGGTCGTTAGTTACATGTGGTGTATTGCGGGTTTTCCTTGTCACAGTCCTACACAGAATATTATCTTTGATTATATAATTCTGCTGCTTATACTTTATATATTCTTTTTCTTTATGATTGCCTTTCAAAGCATTTATAATTGTTTCTATTTTCTGATCTTTTCTTTGCTCAGTCTGTAACAATTCAGCACTCCAGCCTAAATCTTCTTGTTCAGATATTGTTTTTTACAATAGGCATGGATGTTGATATATCTATTAATTCAGCTAAAGACTCCGTACAAGATGACACGGGTTGCGTGATAATGCATCTGCAATGATATTTGCTTTCCCAGGAAAATACCCGATTCTTGCGCCAAAATCTTGAATGATTAAATGCCACCGAGTTCGTTTAGGGCTGTGATTGAAGCCTTTAAAGAACTCTGTTAGTGGTTTATGGTCAGTAAGAACCTTAAGGGGATAACCGTAAATTATGAACTTAAAATGCACTAGCGAATTAACAATAGCTAGTCCTTCCTTGTCTATTACTGCATACTTACTTTCGGAAGTTCTCAATTTTCGAGAATAGAAAGCTATCGGGAAAAACTGTTTATCATATTGCTGAAGCAATACCCCTCCTACTCCTAAGTCTGAGGCGTCTGTTGCAATGAAGAATTCCTTACCGAAGTCAGGAAATTTTAAGATAGGAGAACTACACAGTTCATCTTTCAAAGTATTAAACGCCTGTTGATGTTGCTCAGACCATATGAAATCTACGCCCTTCTTCGTAAGATCAGTTAAAGGAGCGGATATTATTGAATAGTTGCGTATAAAAACGCCTGTAATATCCACTACAACCTAGAAATTGCTGTATTCCCTTGACATTAGTAGGTATGGGAAAATTACTTATAGCCGACACCTTATTATGGACTACTTTAAGACCTTGGCTTGACACCATGAAACCCAAATATATTAATTCTGTTTTGAAAAATTCACACTTACTAATCTTTACCCTTAAGTTATGTTGTCTTAATCTCTGTAGTACTAGTTCTAACTTACGTAGATGTTCTTCTAAGGTGTTGGAAAAGATTACAAGATCATCCATATAGGCATGCAATATATCCCCTAACAAGTCTCCAAACACTATGTTAATCATTCTTGTAAATGTTATAGGAGCACAACGTAAACCAAAAGGCATCCGTAAAAATTCATAATGTCCCCTGGCTGTGCTGAAGGCTGTGTATGGGATACTATTTTCTTCTAATGATATCTGGTGAAAGCCTTTAAGTAAGTCCAAACTGGTAAAATATTTATTCTGACCTAACAAAGACAAAATATCGTCAGTACATGGCACTGGGAATCGATCAGGGATCGTTTCCTCGTTTAGACGACGAAAGTCGACGCAGATACGCCATGTTCGGTCTTTTTTCGGTACAACTATTAAAGGAAAATTATAAGGGCTATTTGATTTTCTAATGACTCCTTCCTCTAACATTTTACCTACTTCATCATTTATTTCATTCTGGAATTTCATAGGGAGTCTGTACGAGGGTACATATATAATTTTTTTCTTGTCTTTTAACCTTATTTGATGCTCGATCACATCTGTTTTTCCTAAGGATCCATCCGTAGTGGAAAAGACATCTGTATATTTAGTTAAAAGTTCAAAAATTTTCTGCTGAATTTCTTCGTCTTGAATGTCCTTACTGATTTTATTTTTAATAGATCGTAAAAGGGATTCATCCGCAACTGATTGAGAGTGATTGATTTCAGCAACGGTAAGAATACGATGATTATAAACTTCTACATCCAAGATATGTTGATTTTTGTGAATTACTAAGTGTTATTTAAATGATTACAGACTTCGATATTACATTGCTGATGTGAGCCTACTGTATAAATAGCTTGTGTGACAGACAATCCGTTAGTTTTCAAAGTATCAGAAAGGATTAATATTTCAGATCCCGGTAGTGTTTTCTTTATTTGCACTATTAAATTCGAAGGTATGTTTGGTTCGATATATTGCGTGCAAGATGATATTACGGGTGAACGAGAATTCTGCTGGGGTCGCGTATATTATTTCTTTATTAGTGAGACAAGTTATTGGTTCTTCAACGTACGTTACGGTTACATTTGTCGTCTCCTTTTTATCCAAAACTGACTTTAAAGTATTAGAAGACTTATAGAATTACCCTTTGATATACACGCCGTGCTTGGCAGGAGCTAAGATAATGTTTTGATTTCCCATAGATGGGTATCCTATAATTACAGCTGGATACATATTAATGTTTTTCACTACAACAAATGTATCGGCAAACGTGCGATTACCGACTCTGAACTGAATATGAGTTATGCCTATGACGTTTAATTCATTATTTCCTATACCTGAAAGTCTAATTCCTGATTTTTCAATCGGAAAGTTCGAAAACAACAAATGATGCGTCTTTAAATCCATAATATTACGTGGACTACCAGAGTAAAAAAATAACGTAAAGGATTTGTGTTCTAAATTTACAGCATATAAGGTTGGCCGTAACTCATTTTGGCTTATTATTGTATGAATTCGTTGCAAATCTACGGGAGCATGCACTGTTTTACTTAATTCGGCCGTGTGTTTCATAGGAAAATCTATTGTCTCACAATTATCTGATAAAACATTAAATTGATTATTCAATACTATTGATGTTGACATAAATGACCTTGACCCAACATCACTCTCTTCCCCTCTAGAGTTAACTATGTGGTATTTGCTTTGCTCTGTACATTCTGAAAATTAGGCTGACTTTGCGAGGTCTGGTTTGACGGCCCAGGATCAGCGATATTTGAAGAAGTGTTTGTTTGTTTCGGACTCTGAACTGCATTGACATTTTGTTGTTTCTTCTTATTGTTAAAATGAGGATTTTTCTTTTTATTTCCATATGGAACTGACTGTGGAATTGACTGTGTATTTCTAGGATATTGTTGTGTCTTACTCGCGTAACATTGACTATAAGAATGTGATGCTGAGTTGTGAACTGAACAAAATTTCGTTCTACAGTCTGCGCTTATGTGACCTTGACGTTTGTAGTTGTAACACGTCACTCCCGCTACTGGATTGTTAATTACATTCACTGTTTGTGGTTTTGTTTCATTCTTAGCAAAAACTTGAGTCAACACGGGATCGAGATCTGGACACTTGGACATGTGTTTCTTTATCTGTTTATAGACATCCAATTCCGTACTTGCAGGCATTAACTTTTTATCAAAGCACCGCACTAAAGCTTCAGGCAACATAAGTGTCATGCAAGTTAAATACATTAATCGTAAAAAATCTTTCACGGAGATGTTATCGTTACTAACCCAAGTGGAATTACCTAAAATGTCCTGATATTCGTTAAGCCTATCAGCTATGAGAGCTGCTCTCTCAATAACATTAAGCCGATTCATAATGGCTTGATTAAGTGTATTTCGTAACGTTAACACTACATCCAAAGCTTCCTCACCCCCATAAATCGCGCGTAACCTAACTTTGAAATCATCCCAAGTAACTGCTTCCTGAAATGAAACACCTCTTAAATACGCACTCGCATCCCCTTTAGAAAAATCTATAAAACTTTTAGCTTCTTGTAATTGTACAAAAGGATCTACGATTTGTTTGGCATTTAAATGGGCATCAACGGATGAAATCCATGACTCCACATTTTGTGGCAAGAACCCGTTGACACGGCCTTGAAAAGGAAGGATTGCTGACCTGGCATTTACAAGCGTCACAATTGGAGGAGGATTAGCCTGGCCTACACCAATAGGTCCAGGGGTAGGGCTGACAGGAGGAGCCATGACTGCTGTATTTTTTTTTTTTCTATCTCTTTGACCCCTTTCAATCCTATCAAAATATCTATATGAGTACAGACGCCCACTGTGTAAACGCATATGTATAATGAAATTCCCCCAACAATGTTACTAATCCCAATACATTTCCCCCCAAGAGTTTATGAAAGAAAAAGGAATTAGCACAAAGAAAGAAAAATTCTAAATGAGAATTCGGAGTTTCTTATAACAAAGTTTAGGAATTCACTCACCCCAGTAATAATTGACTAACGACTTGTGATAACTACACTTCACTGCCCAAACTGAAATGAATACAAAATCTCTGTACTTAGCTTTATATGAAGTCGACACGTCCTCTCTCTTTCTCTCTCTCTTGATGTTTTGTTTGCGATGTCTCGTTCTAGTTTCTTGTTGAATGTAGTTCTTCCTGGATATGTCTTGCAATTGTTGAACGCCAGTCCTTGGGTTTCCTAGGATGTTGATTGAAGATTCAAGTTGTATACTAACATATGTTGATGTTAGCATTTCCGTTGGACTTAGTCAAAATTGTAGATTCTTGTAGATAGTTTTGAGTTCTTGAAGATCTTTATCAGGTATTACAGCTTTTATTTTGAAGTCTTGAAGATCATTCTCTGGTTTTACAGCTTTTATGTTGAAGTCTTGAAGATATTTCTCTGGTTTTACAGCTATTTATTTTAAAATCTTGAAGATATTTCTCTAATTCTTAGAGTTTAATCGCTGTCTTAGAGTTTAATCGCTGCCACCATTTATTGGTGTGCTACTGTCTTAAGCACACATTTGAGTATGAGTTGTTTTCAGATGTATTTAAATGGTTTACTGAATACATCTTAATGGTTTTTAAGTTTTATTTTTAATAAACAACAGAGTTAAACATCTCCATCACTGGAGGAAGCTGTGTTGGTCCACATGACCAATTCTGGTGAAGTTTAGATATGAACTGAATAAATTACCGATATCACAAATATCGTATGCTTGATTTAATTTAGCCAAGTGACGGAATCGGAAGACACCTGCATCCGGTGACGTCACAAACTTTCACACGAAGAGACAATGTGTTGACGTTAAGAAAGAATGTCAATTTGCCGTCTTTGCATTATACATCCTGTTTACAATTTGAATGACTACAGCAAATCTCACGGTTAGCTCTTCCAACCAACATGACATATTACGTCATTTGTTTTAAACATGTAATATTACTATTCTAACTATTACATATATATATATATATATATATATATATATATATATATATATATATATATATATATATATATATATATATATATATATATATATATATATATATATATGATTATAATTATTATTATTACTAGCCAAGCTAAAACCCTAGTTGGTAGAGCAAGATGCTATAAGCCCAAGGGCTCTAATAGGGAAAAATAGCCCAGTGAGGAAAGGAAATAGGGAAATAAATAAATGATGAGAACAAGTTAACATTAAACTATATATATACATACATATATATATATATATATATATATATATATATATATATATATATATATATATATATATATATATATATATATATATATATATGTATATATATATATATATATATATATATATATATATATATATATATATATAAATATATATTTATATATATATATATATATATACATATATATATGTATGATTATAATTATCATTATTACTAGCCAAGCTAAAACCCTAGTTGGTAGAGCAAGATGCTATAAGCCCAAGGGCTCTAATAGGGAAAAATAGCCCAGTGAGGAAAGGAAATATGGAAATAAATAAATGATTAGAACAAGTTAACATTAAACTATATATATATACACACACACACACACACATATATATATATATGTATATATATATATATATATATATATATATATATATATATATATATATATATATATATATATATATGTGTGTGTGTGTGTGTGTAAGGCATATATATTTTTTATACATTAATGCTTGGATTCTCTTAACGACCTCGGGATCAGAACCCCAAGTGAAATCACACAAAGACAGGGGCTTGCGACAGGCCGGGAATCGAACCCTGGTCCGGCAAGTGACTACCACTTGGCCACTGTCTATACAAGTTTGCTGGACCAGGGTTTGATTCCCAGCCGGTCACAAGCTCTTGTCTTAATGTGATTTCGCCTTGGGCTCTGATTTCGAGGTCGCTAAGAGAAACCAGACATTAATGTATCAAAAATATATA
>NC_090738.1:138903526-138911026 GCF_036898095.1 Palaemon carinicauda | reverse complement strand
TTGAGGTTGGGGCAGAACATCAGAGTTTTAGTCTGCGGTCTGTGTCTTCCTAGCATGGAGAATAAGTTTCCTTTGCTAGGTTAGGTGCAGACACAGGAGGCTTTGCTTCCCTAGCCCACATCTGAAGGATTCTGTACGAAATGATTCCTTCTTCTAGTGGTCTAGCAGACTGTCCTGTGTGGTTATTCTCGGGCTGGAGAATGAGTTTTCTCCGTTGCCTGGCGAAATAACTACACCTAACTTGGTTCTGGTATGGAGGAGGATAGCAAGTATTGCCAACCTTCTTCCCTATAGACAAACTCTATGTTAGGATGGGCTTAACTAACTGCTGGGTGTGTCTCATACTAGAACGAAGTTTACAGGACCCTTATCCCGTTCCCCCTCTCTTTCTTAGTGATGGCCTAGCCATCACATCTCTTAGCCGCAGTCCTACTTCTGTACCTAGTGTAGGTTAGGATGGGGGACCGGCTCAGCTCTCTGCCGGACGACAATAACATGCCGACTGGCAGAGACCCTTTTTTTCGTCTGCAGAGTGAACCCCAGACCTCCCTTGGTCTCCCTTCCATGTCTGCTGGTAGAGCCCGGCAGGCTATGGATATATAGGAAGCCTGAATGCTACAGTCTCCCCTTCCATATGTTCACTCTTTCTGGATGAAGATTGTATGACAATGCCGCCTTATGACCTTACATCCATACTGTTTCTCTTGCTAGTGTATTGAACGCCTTGCCCGGCTGCCGGCTTAAACGGCTGGCAGCCGGGTAGATGGAGGTTCTCTGGTTCGTAGTCACTGCCGGCCATCATGGGTATCCCTACCTTTGCCTGCCGGCAGTAGAAGCACATCCCTAGATCTGCTGGCCACTACGTTTAGAGGCCGGCAATCGGGTGCTAGTGTTTTCAGTTGACGGACGGCAGTGATTTCCGGGCGAAACACATTTTGCGAACCAGTGAACTACCGCCTATTAATTAAAGGTAGCATACCTTTCAACTATACAGGAGCAAATGCCGGCTGGTACGTGCCGGCATATGCCGGTACGTGCTGGCGCGTGCCGGCCGGCACGACAGCATGCGATGTACAGTAGTTACTATATTTGTGGTGTAGTATAATAAAACTACAGTACAGAGTTTGTTGTAACACTAAAGTTCTTCCAGCATACTTAATGTTATCTTGTACACCTTTTGTTGAGACCGTACAATATATAGAAAGTGAGTTGTTTCTTTATTCATTCTATCCAGTATTTTAAAACTCTATTTCAAGGTGTGACCTACACCTTAACTTTCCGCTTAGGAAAATGTTTAAGGTATTCTAGAATAGGAATTAACCTTAGTTTTAATATCTTGGGAGGGTACAGCAATTGGCTGAGCAGGAAATACAAGTATGTGTCTTTCCTTCTTTCCTCTTTAGCTTTACTATATAAGCTACAGCTTTACTATATAAGCTACATGTATTAAGAATAAGTGAAAAGCCTTCACTTGATACTCATGGATTTTCTTCTCTTTAAAGGAGGATCATCCGAAGTGCACGAGTATGTTCTGCAATGTCAACAGTAAGAACTTCTGTGGACATGAGTTATGCAGGAGGCACGAAGCATGCACAGCCTCCAAAGGTGATCTCCGGTATTAGAACCCTCAGGTATGTATCGTATATTCTAACCTGATTACCGAGGCGTTTGACACCCCTAAATAGGCGGAGTTAAGGGATGCTGTTAGAGAAAAGTTGCGAACCTGAGTGAGGAGTTTTCAGAAAAACACTTCAGGCCCCTACCTTCCAAACGAGAAGATGAAGGCCTACCTTTTCTCTAAGGCATCGACTGATGCAGTCATCCCTCAGTCTCATGAGGAGATACCCACCGTCCAGAATCCGGTAGATTCTGAAGTCTCGGCCGCCCTTCAAGACATCCAATTGGATGATAGGATGTCAGAGTTGTCGGATTATACAAAGAAGGACCTTCTGGGAGAAGGTCAGGAGGATGAGCTGACCCAGGCTCCAGAAATAGAAGAGGAAGAAATTGACGAGGTGTCAGTTACATCGGTTCTGGCTCCAGAACCTGTTCCATCTACATCGTCTGCTATCCCAGAGGATCTGGGAAGGACTCTTTCTTCTATTATTGAAATGATTCAACAAATACAAAAGAAGAATGATGAAAAGGAAACGGCGATGAAACTGGAGATACGCAGACTTGCAGCATCACGTAGTCCCCAGAAGTGACTCAACATTAAGGATCTTCCTTTGTGCTCGGATACCAACCCTTGGAGGTATGCCTAACACATGTCAATGACAACCGGGAAGATTGTTATATCGAAGAAGTTGGGCTCAATTCCCCTGGAAGATGTGGGATTTTGGCCCAACAAAGACTCTTACCCAGACTGCTATGTCCGTCTTAGGAAGGAGCCAGCCTCAAAGGAGGAAACGGAGCCGAAGGAGGTCATAGTCCTTGAACATAGTAAAGCACAGGCATTACTAGCGAGCTCGATGAAAGAGAGGGTCTTCACGAACTCATAGGTGCCAGCTTTGAGTAAGAAGCTTCCCTCCTTTGTGGCCTCTCCAACCAGAGCTTTTCCCATCATGGAAAAGGGATATAAGGCACCTTAAAGGCGGCGGAGGCAAGGAAACCATTCCCCTCCCTGGAGGAATGCAAGCCGTTAGCCCTGACCTTACCATTGAACCAAAAAGACTGGAAGGACGTTAACCTTACCTTCTCAGTCGGGAAGCTGGAAGCCGATATTGTCGAACGTCAGTTTGGTGAGGAACTTCCAAAGCTGTCGGAGTTTCTCTTGCGCAGAGAGCAAGAGACGAAAGAAAGACTTGCAGCATCGATGTCGATGCAAACGATTTAAAAAAAAAAAAACGATGGCAAGTGACCCCAAGAAACAAGACACGTTCATGGTAGTAGCCAAAACCCATCTGGCCACAATCACGAAGGATCTCTATAGCTTTATTAAAGCTAGGAGAGCCTATAGAGAGTTCGTGTTTGCCTCGGCTGTGGTGAAGCACGAACCGAGGAGACTGATTTCTTCTTGCATATGGGGTAAAGACCTCTTTCCCAACGAAGTAGTTAAAGAGGTAGTAATCAAAGCTGCCACGGAGAATAAGAACCTTCTCCAAAAATGGGGCTTAAACCTTAAGAGAAAGTCTTCTCCGGATGAGGGTCCCCAACCCAAGAAGAAGACAAAAAGGCCTAGGCTATCCTCTCGGCCAGCTAAGCCCTACCGACGGCAACAACAGCAACTTCCCGTGACCGCGGTGCCTCAGATAGTGCCACAACCTCTAACCACGTACCAGTTGGTACCTGAACAAGTGGCGACACAGTCGCCAGTTTTTATCCCAGCCTTTGAAAGGCAGACTTCTTCCTTTCAGTCAAAAGCTAGAGGAACAGCCAGAGGTTCTTCTAGACACCCTTCAGGGGGAAGGGGATTCAGCGGAGGATGCGGTCAAGGAGGCAAAGGTCCGCAACAGCAGAAGTGAGATGCTTCCAGTAGGAGGGAGACTACGTTTATTTAGGGATCGTTGGCCCTTCGATCCCTGGGCCAACAGCCTAATAAAGAATGGACTAGGTTGGTGTTGGAACAGTCCTCCACCTCCATTTCCTCAGTTCTTCCAACAATCTTCCCCCGTTCTGGAAGAATAAGTCCGAAAACTCTTAGTGAAAAAAGTAATTCGAAAAGTAAAGTCCATCAAGTTCCAAGGCAGGCTGTTTTGTGTTCCAAAGAAGGACTCAGAAACTCAGAGTCATTCCGGACTTGTCGCCACTCAACAAGTTCATAGTGAACTACAAGTTCAGGATGCTCACACTTCAACACAAAAGGACCCTACTGTCCAATAAAGGGCATATACTGTCTCCATAGATTTGTCAGACGCTTATCGGCACGTTCCAATTAATCGTCATATCTCCTCCTACCTAGGGTTTAAGTTACAAAAAAGACTTTACACTTTCAGAACCATACCATTCGGGCTAAACATAGCCCTAAGCATTTTCATGGAGCTTGCGAATGCAGCCGTCCATCAATTACGCCTAAAGAGAATCCAAGTAGTGGCCTACCTGGACGACTGGCTGGTGTAGACAGCATCCAGGACAGAATGCATGCAAGCCTCTAAGATGGTGATCCAGTTCCTGAAATATCTGGGATTCAAGATCAACATCAAAAAGCCTGGACTATCTCCAGCTCAAAAAAAAAAAAAAAAAAAAAAAAAAAAAATTCGATGGTTCAGAATCCATTGGAATTTGGAGTCACATCAACTTTACATTCCTGGGAGGAAGAGGAAAGAAGTAACAGGATCTGTCAAGAGACTATTGAAATCCAATTGGATATCAAGACGCGAACAGGAGAGAGTGCTGGGCTCTCTACAGTTTGCTTCGATAACAGATTCAGTGCTAAGAGCACAGCTAAAGGATGCAACAGGAGTCTAGAGATAATACGCATCAAACGCGCGAAGAGATCTGATGAGACCACTACCGACTCGACTGCGAACGCTTCTCAATACGTGGTCCAAAGCTAAGCAGATGAAGATATTAATACCTCTTCAGCCTCCTCCACCGTCAGTTACTATCCATACAGATGCTTCAGAGAAAGACTGGGGAGGCCACTCTCACAAGAAGAGAGTCCAGGAAGCTTGGTCCAATCTTTTCAAGTCATTTCTCATCAACTTTCCATAAACCATGGCAGTACTTCTGACACTAATGAAAGTTCTCCTCGCCACTCGAACCCATAAAATATTGGTTCTAGACAGCGAGGTGATAGTGAGATGCTTGAATCGACAAGGGTCGTGATCACCTAGAATTAACCAAATGATACCGGCCATACTCCGTTTGGCGGAAAGAAAGAAATGGCACCTGTCAGCAGTTCACATTCAATCGGTCCGCAACGTGAGAGCGGATACTCTATCCAGGTTCACACCGATAGAGTCAGAATGGTCCCTAGTCGCAGGATCGTTCTCCCTCATCTGAGTTAAGTCCCGGAACTGCAATTAGACCTCTTTGCGACGAAAGACAACAAGTAGTATATGTCTCCGTACGAGGATCCGCTAGCGGAAGCACTGGACACCATGTCCCTAGACTGGAACACATGGTCCAAGATTTACCTGTTCCCTCTGCACAACCTCCTTTGAAGGTCCTCAATATGAGATCCTTCAAAAGGAAGGCGGCAATAGTGGCCCACAAGTGGCCAATCAGCGCTTAGTTCCCTCTGGCATTGAAACTACGACTGAAGTTTGTACCCCTACCGGATCCAACCCTGACTCAGCGAGTGGGTGTCGGTTGTCAAGGCGAAGAAACCAAAAGAATTCTTGATTGACTTCTGTTTATTTTCTTTATTTACCTTCATGAGTAAGGTTTAGCAGCCAACACATTATCAACGTGCAAGTCTGCCTTGACAAGACCGATACTATATACCTTTCAGGTCGACCTTTCTAAGGACAATTTTAATAAAATTCCGAAGGTCGGTGCTAAGCTTAGACCTTCAGCGCCTCTAATACTCATTTCATGGGCACTAGATAAGGTTCCTCATTTGCATTAATTTTGAATAAAGAGGAGTGTGCTTTGAAGCATTTAACTCAAAAAGTTATGTTTGTGTTTGCACTCGCTTCGGGGGCTAGAGTTAATGTAATAGTGGCTCTCTTGAGAGAGGAAGGCCGCGTTCAGTTCTTGAAAGGAGAACTAAATCTGTTTCTAGACCCAACGTTTCTTGCCAGGAACAAGCTACCCGCCAACAGGTGGGGTCCCTAGAGAATCTGCCCTCTGAACGAAGATGCATCTCTATGTCCAGTGGAGTGCCTAAAGGTCTATCTTCATAAAACTTCAGAATTTAAGGGAGAACAGCTGTTTAAAGGAGAAACCTCGGGTTCAAATTTATCTCTGAAACAACTAAGGGCGAAACTCACCTATGTTATTCGCAGAGCGGATCCAGACAGTACACCCGCAAGTCATGATTTGAGCAAAGTTGCCTCTTCCATAAAATTTCTTTAATTATATGGACTTTGAACATCTTCATTTGTACACCGGCTGGTAGTCTTCCAAAGTGTTCTTTGTGCACTATGCGAGCAAGTGGAGCAACTTAAGAGGTCTGGGATAACAGCAGGTAGAATTTCTTAAACCTTCTGTTTAAATCTGTGAGGAACTGTGTAATTAATTTGTGACAATTAATTAAGAGGGTGGGTGTGTAGTCACAGTCTGTTACTACACACTGAGCGATAGGCCACTAACGTGTCCTTATCAACTGTTCCATGGACTTTGGTGAACTATAGCATAATACGGACACTTGTGCCAAGCGTTTCTTATGCAAGTGTAAATAAACATTAATAGAGACTGTATCATTATTATTAATGATTCGATTGACGTAGCAAATCTGTTTCCTATTAGACAAAAATAAATTTTGTGTTGACTGTTTTCTTGATGCTTTAACGGATATCATCCACATTTTATAAATTTTATAAATGTTGATCTGATATGTATGTTTATTAAATTTTTAATAAACTGGTTCATAGTGAACCCTGCGTCTTATTCGCCCACACTAATTTTATTGGAAAAGTAATCGACAATAAAATCAAAATGTGGATAATTTTAACATGGAACGTCTTTTAAGATTGTTCCTTTCTTCAAGCAAAAATCCACTGAAGGGTTAACGTTGCACCCTAAGGGGATGGTGGTAGAGATGCAAAATTTGTTCCTATGCGGATACAACCATTATCCAATAGTTAATAAGAGTAGTCACATTGGGGTAGGTGTTACGAATTCATACTGACATTGGGGACTCTTATACAAATTTTGCTTTATAATGTATAGGGCGAAACCACTATACAAGCTTGTCATTTTGTCATCCATAGTTTTTATGTACTCCTCGAGACTCTTTCCAGAGTCTAGTATGACTCTTCCCTGTAGGGGGCAGGAAGCACTAACATAGTTCATGCTTAGATGGAATGATGTAGGAAGTTAACATCATAGGTCTCTAAGTCTAAACAGACCAGGAAAATACTTTCTTAAGGGTACGGCACCCGTTGAGAATCCACAGATACAGTAATGCTCTGGTAAACTTTCATCAGGACGACATAGCCTGAGCCCAAAAAACCGATTTTGAGCGAAGCGAAAAATCTCTTTTTGGGTGAGGTAGCCATGTCGTCCTGATAGACCCGCCTTCCTTTTATTGTAAAAGGGCTTATTGACCCCTCCATATAATACAGTATCTGTAGCACCTCGTATATCGCTACAAGGAATGGATATGGCGCTGCCACCTTCGTCAGATACACAATGGAAACGGAATAGGAGAGATTCCTTGGGAACAGCTCTCTTTTCATTCCCGTTTCAGATTCTTGTCACTGTAACCCCTCAAAGCGTTAATACTGTTCGGGGTGAAGATAGCTATGTGACGTGTCAAAAATACGTCCTCTGATATTATGCGATATCCCTGCAAGATTTAATTAGGGATATTCGCTCCAGGAGTTAGAATTCGGGATACCTTAAGGTAATGTTCTCTGGAAATATCACTGTAGTCAAATATACCCTAGGATG
>NC_090738.1:138871805-138893026 GCF_036898095.1 Palaemon carinicauda | reverse complement strand
ACCCCCTGTCTCTCTATCTATCCGGGTGCCGGTCTCTTGCCGCCTCTACTGTCGGCAATACCTGCCTCCTACTTGGTGACTTCCCTACCCTTGCCGCCAGCCCCCCCCCCGTTGTACCGAGGGACTGCCGGCTGCCGCCGGCTACTACCGGCGGCTCTCCTACTCCTATCTAGTCGTCCGCTTGCCGGTCGATCACCGGGAGTTCCCGGCATATACTGCCGGGAACCCGATACTGCCTTTACATCCTTATCCCAGTCACCAACCTGGCATCCTCCGACTGCCGGGAGCCGCCGCTCCCTGCCGGCGTGCCGCCGTTGTGCCGGCGGCCGCCATCCTGGTATTTAACTGACTTTTGAAAATTGTCTGTCCTAATGCCAGAATCTATGCTGGAGCGAGCTCCGGCATGCCGGCGGCTTGCCGGATGCCCCGGAGGCGTCAAGAATACTTGCACCCCCTTACTGTAGCTATCATAAGACTATGATAGCCCTATATCGCAAACAGATAAGCTGCTTCTGCTATTAAGATCAGTACCTAGTACTGCTCTATTAGTGATCATGCTGTCTCTTTGCATTCTTCTAATTCCAGCATGCTATGTGCATCTTAGCACGGCTGGTTGCCAGAAGCAGTTACCCTTTAAATGAGGCCTTCTGGCTCTTAACTGGGAACCGAATGAATTCGATCCCAATCTTGTCCTTGGTTTTCCATGGAATTCCAAAATACTTGGAATTCTAGGAAACTATATCCAATGATCTCGGTCATTTGGATTATCCAGGAACCAAGCTTATGGTAACCAGCCGGGCGAGATGCATGGAGCATGTTCTCCTTTACTGTTTTCATTCTCTATGCATCACACCTTCTTTAAGTTAAATTAATGATTAATATTAACTTAGTTTAAGAGCCATTCTTATGACTCCCCCATACTCATTTTCTCTTTCTTCCACAGGAGGAGCAGATGAAGTGTGACTTCGCCTTCTGCGCTGTGAAACGCCCGCAGTTTTACGGGCATACGGCTTGCAGGACTCACGCCCCTTGTGCAGACAAGAAAGGGATTTGAAGTTTTGGAATCCACTGGATTGTACGGTCTGCCAGGCCCACCTAGTTGAGGCCTTCCATAACCCTCCTTCAGCGGAGGTTAGAGACATTTCTCGTGAAAAGCTGCGCAAGTGGGTGCGTGGCTTTCAGAAAAATGCTACTGGACCGTACCTGGCCACCGAAGAACTGAGGTCCCTATTGTTCCCTAAGGCCTCCCCTGACTCAGTGGTACCAAAAGATGTGATCCCCACTGTCCAAATTACGGTGGAACCTGATGTGGTCATGGCTCAGTCCATGCACGAGTGTCGTTTAGATTCCGAGGATGATGAACAGATCTCAGACGTCTCGGAAGACACGGAGAAGACGCTTATGGCTCAAGGAGCCGAAGAGGATGAAGACAAGGTGGAGTACACCGAGTCGGAGCTAGGAGCTGCTCCCTCGTCCATCCCTCCTCCTACTCCTACACCGACGGAAATGTCCATTCCGTCTACCTCCTCGACTCCGGATCCTTCTTCTTCTACCCAAGAACTGATCCGGCTGATTAGAGCCGTCATGGACGACAGGCTGAAGGAGAACCAGGAGTCCATCAGGTCGATGATTGGATCCAGAGAACCGAAGAAGATTTCGGTCAAGGATCTCCCCGCTTGCTCTCATGCCAACCCGTGGAGGTATGCAGAGCATATGGTTATTGCGACCGGCAGGATCTTTGTTAGTGATAAGATCGGCACGGTCCCTTTGGAAGATGTGGAGTTCTTCCCAAGCTTTGAGGCCTACCCGGACTGTTACGTCCGGCTTCGTTCCGAACCTGCCTCGAAGGAAGAGACCGAACCTAAAGAAGAGATAGTGTTCGATCTCACAAAGGCCCAGGCTATGCTAGCCTCCGCATTTAAGAGTAGAGGCTTTACCTGCTCTAAGCTTCCGGCTTTGAGCAAGAAGCATCCTACGTACGTTGCACCTGACACTGCGGTTCTTCCTTTCTTGGAAAAGGCCTTAGCTGCATGCCTTAAAGCGGCGGAAGAAGGGAAACCCTGCCCTGCACTGGAGGAGTGCAGACCCTTCTCCATCGTGACCCCCCCTGACGCTCGACACTGGAAAGATGTTCAGCATACTTTCGTCGTGGGAAGGCTCGATCCTGACGTCGCCGGACGTCAGTTTAATGAAGACCTCCCTAAGCTCAACGATCACCTCCTTCGCCGGGAACAAGACACGAAGGAGAGGCTTGCGGCATCTCTTTCTCATCAAGTCCAACTGGAAGTGATGGCCTGTGACACTAGAGTACCAGATCACTACATGGTACTCTCCAAATCCCACTTACTGACAGTAATGAAGGACTTGTACCACTTCATAAAGGCTCGAAGAGCCTGTCGTGAATTCGTGTTTGCCGGTGCCACCGTGAAACACGAACCCCGGAGGCTGATTTCCTCCAACATCTGGGGAAAGCACCTGTTTCCTTCTGACCTTGTCAAGGAAATAACTGACAGAGCCGCCACGGAGAATAGGAACCTTCTCCACAAGTGGGGCATGTCCAGGAAAAGGAAACCCTCTCAGGACGATGGACCTCAGCCTAAGAGGAAACCTCAGAAGCCAAAACCCCAGCAACGTCAGCAACGACGTCAGTTTCCGGGACCCGCTACCTCCCAAGTGGTTGCCCAACCACAACAGACCTTTCAATTGGTCCCCCAACCGGTGTTGTCACAGTCACCGGTCTTCACCCCTGCCTTTGAGCAACCATCCACTACCTTTCATGCCAAAGGTAGAGGCTCGTTCAGGGGTGCAAGCAGAGACGCATCTCGCCGTCCCTCCAGAGGTAGAGGAGGAAAGGGAGCTAGCGGCCGAGGCAACAAGTCCTCGGGACACCAGAAGCAATGAAGTGCTTCCGGTGGGAGGAAGACTCCGCCAATTCCAGGATCGTTGGACCTTCGATCCCTGGGCACACAGCATCATCAAGAACGGTCTAGGCTGGAGTTGGACGCAACCACCCCCAATCTTCCAGCAGTTCTTCCAGCAATCGACCCCCCTTCTGGAAGAATATGTTCTAGACCTCTTGAACAAGAAGGTGATAAGGAAGGTAAAGTCCACCAGGTTCCAAGGGAGACTGTTTTGTGTTCCCAAGAAGGACTCAGACAAACTCAGAGTCATTCTGGACTTATCTCCCCTCAACAAGTTCATAGAGAACAACAAATTCAAGATGCTGACGCTTCAACAAATAAGGACCCTTCTGCCTCAAGGTTCCTACACGGTCTCTATAGACCTGGCGGATGCCTATTGGCACATTCCAATGAACCATCACGCTTCCTCCTACCTAGGATTTCGACTCCAAAGGAAAAGCTACGCCTTCCGGGCCATGCCATTCGGCCTCAATGTGGCCCCTCGGATCTTCACAAAACTGGCGGATGCCATAGTACAACAGCTCCGCTTAAGAAACGTCCAGGTGATGGCCTACCTCGATGATTGGCTAGTCTGGGCTCCATCGCCCGAAGAGTGTGCAAAGTCTTGCAACGAAGTTACCCAGTACTTAGAACACCTGGGATTCAAGATCAACGAGAAGAAATCTCGCCTCTCTCCAGCTCAGAAGTTTCAGTGGTTGGGAATCCACTGGAATCTTCAGTCACACCGCCTTTCCATCCCCCAGAAGAAAAGGAAGGAAATAGCAGGGTCTGTCAAGCGACTACTGAAATCCAAACGCATTTCAAGACGACAGCAGGAACGAGTTCTAGGCTCTCTACAATTCGCCTCAGTGACAAACCCAGTGCTTCGTGCACAGCTAAAGGATGCCGCGGGAGTCTGGAGACGCTCGGCATCCATCGCTCGAAGAGACCTCAAGAGACGGCTTCCAAACAGACTACGACGCCTCCTAAAGCCGTGGTCGGAAGCAAAGGCCCTGAAAAGGTCCATTCCTCTCCAACACCCTCCTCCATCACTCAACATCCACACGGATGCCTCACTGGAAGGTTGGGGAGGTCACTCCCACCTGAAACAGGCTCAAGGTACCTGGTCTCCACTATTCAAGACGTTCCACATAAACATCTTGGAGGCCATGGCGGTCCTTCTAACTCTGAAGAAGTTATCCCCGCCGCCCTCGATCCACATCCGTCTAACCCTAGACAACTCGGTGGTAGTTCGTTGTCTCAATCGCCAAGGCTCAAGATCGCCCCAGATAAATCAGGTGCTTCTCCCAATCTTCCGTCTGGCGGAGAAGAAGAAGTGGCACCTGTCTGCAGTTCACCTACAAGGATTCCGCAATATGACAGCGGATGCTCTATCTCGGACAAACCCGATAGAGTCGGAATGGTCTCTAGACGCAAGATCGTTCTCCTTCATCTCTCACCAAGTCCCAGAACTTCAGATAGATCTCTTTGCAACGAACGACAACAATCAACTTCCTCTGTACGTAGCCCAGTACGAGGACCCCAAAGCAGAAGCGGTGGACGCCATGTCACTGGACTGGAACAGGTGGTCCAAGATATACCTGTTCCCTCCCACCAACCTTCTGTTGAAAGTCCTCTCCAAACTGAGAACCTTCAAAGGGACAGCGGCCCTAGTGGCTCCCAAGTGGCCCCGGAGCAATTGGTACCCCCTGGTCCTGGAGCTGCAGCCCAAGCTGATCCCTCTCCCGGGCCCAGTTCTCTCTCAACAAGTACAGAAGTCGACTGTCTTCGCTTCATCATCGAAAATCAAGGACCTTCATCTCATGATTTTCTCTCCCTTGCCGCAAAGAAGAGGTTTGGGATCTCGAAGAAAAGTCTAGACTTCCTAGAGGAATACAAGACCGAATCCACGAGACGGCAATATGAATCATCCTGGAGGAAATGGGTCTCCTTTGTCAAGGCAAAAAATCCTAAAGAAATCACCATTGATTTCTGTATGTCCTTCTTCATTCACCTTCATGGACAAGGATTAGCAGCCAATACGATTTCAACCTGCAAATCGGCCTTGGCTAGACCAATTCTATATGCTTTCCAAATTGATCTGTCCAACGACATCTTTAACAAATTACCAAAAGCATGTGCTCGCCTACATCCAGCACCCCCTCCGAAACCGATCTCCTGGTCACTAGACAAGGTACTCCATTTCGCCTCCAACTTGGACAATGATTCATGCCCCCTCAAGGATCTGACTCAAAAAGTTATATTTTTATTTGCTCTCGCTTCGGGAGCTCGAGTCAGCGAAATAGTGGCATTATCAAGAGAAGAAGGACACATCCTGTTTACCGATTCAGGAGAAGTGACCCTCTCCCCTGATCCGACGTTTCTCGCTAAAAACGAATTACCCACCAAAAGATGGGGCCCTTGGAGAATATGCCCCCTGAAGGAGGATGTCTCTCTATGTCCAGTAGAGAGTCTCAAGGTCTATCTTCGCAGAACTTCGAACTTTGGTGGAGGCCAACTCTTCAAAGGAGAAACATCGGGCAGCGACCTGTCACTGAAACAATTAAGAGCGAAAATCACCTACTTCATTCGCAGAGCGGATCCGAACAGTACACCCGCTGGTCATGATCCTAGAAAAGTGGCATCTTCTCTGAACTTCTTTCAGAGCATGGACTTTGAAAGCCTTAAAAACTTTACGGGCTGGAAGTCCTCGCGAGTTTTCTTTAAACATTACGCCAAACAAGTGCACGAAGTCAAACATTTTGTGGTAGCCGCAGGTAGTGTTATGAAACCTGCACCTAACTCTGCGTAGAACAGTGAGTTACTTGGGACTCTAACTCTTCGGGTGCCTATGTTGACCCTCGAGCGATTCATAGTGATGTCTAAAAACACTTAGTGCTTTTATAACTGTTCTTATCCCAGGTGAAATGTCATAGTGTCACACAAGTGCCGCATGCCTTGAGCATGATGTGTTATTTAAAGACTTGCGTTCCTCGAGAACGAGTACCTACTAATCCTGAAATTCCTTTTCAGATTCAAGAGCAAGCCTTTATTTCTATGTACATTATTATTACTGTAAATGAACTTTACTTTTGCTGTAAATTATTTAATTTCTGCATTGTGAAATAAAATTTCTATTTTATTACTTATGCGTCTCTTTCAGCTCCTACTTACTATGAAATACATACTGTCATAGTTTTATTTATTCCTCCTTTCTTATGGTTATGAAGAATTTAAGATGTCTAATCCTAAATTATATTCACCCTGTCTCAGTAAGGTTCCTACACGAATACTTACTTCTGATAACCAAGAGATGAACTCTATACACAGTGCCCAACCACCACTGGTCTAATTTAGAATGTTCCTATACAAATACCAAACATTCCGCTTCATCTCTAAGTTCTTCAAGTTCTTCTGTCAGGATGAATAGCCCTTCAATACCACTTTGACGTCGGCATAGCCCATGGGAACTTCCTACCAAGGGGGGCAGGATACTTCGTTCCTATGGTTCTTTACCTAAGATTACTTTGCTGTTTTGTCAATGCCTAGGCACTTAATACTGGGGGAAAATCTACCACGATACATTGATTCTCTGGTACTCTTCCATCAGGACGCCATGGCTTGAGCCCAAAAAACGGATTTTGAGCGAAGCGAAAAATCTATTTTTGGGTGAGATAGCCATGGCGTCCTGATGGACCCTCCCTACTACTTCGTCCAGTTTTGTTCCCACCCTACACAATTGTATCATGGTGATGGACAGCAACTGGCTTCAGGATGAAGACGGGCGTGACGTCATCAGAGCAATGGCGTCCGTTTGTTTACGTCTCGAGTATCAGTAGTAGCCACGAGTGAGATTAGCTGTGGAACGGCTCCCAGCTATTCTCAATCCTTACACACCGAAGCATTAACTCTGTTCGGGGTGAAGATAGCTATGTGGCGCGTTCAGACATGCGCGTCCCCTGTTGTATTACGATGTCTTAAAGGGAAACCTTTGAGATACTCGCTCCAGAAGTTAGAATTCTGTGATAACCTGTGGTTAAATTCTCTGGGAATATCTTAGTAGTCTTATACCCAAGGAAGCTACCAAAAAGGAACCTTCCATCAGGACGCCATGGCTATCTCACCCAAAAATAGATTTTTCGCTTCGCTCAAAATCCGTTATATATAAATATGGTTATATATATATATTTTTATATATATATATATATATATATATATATATATATATATATATATATATATATATATATATATATATATATATATATATATATATATATATATATATATATATATATATATATATATATATATATATGTGTGTGTGTGTGTGTTTATATATATATATATATATATATATATATATATATATATATATATATATATATATATATATATATATATATATATATATATATATATATATATATATATATATATATATATATATATATATATATATTTTTGGGCTCAAGCCATGTCGTCCTGATGGAAGTTCCTATAGGGTAGCTTCCTATGGTATATTACAACTACGGCGATATTCCCAAAGAATTTACCTTAAGGTACCAGAATTCTAACTCCTGGAGCGAGTATCCCTCGTGAAAGGGATATCGCGACATATCAGAGGACGTATTCTTGACACGCCACATGGCAATCTGCATCCTGGACAGAGATTTCGTCTCGTAGGAGGCGAGTGGCAAGAAACGAATTCGGGAAAGAAAAAGGGGGAGCCGCTCCCAAGGCTCCCTATCATCCGATTCGTATGCGTGCCTGGCGCCAGCATCTGTATTCCTTTTTGCGTAGCTTAACAACTCGGTGTTTTTTCCTGTGTTTCTTGCAAATCTTGGATTTATTCTACTTTTCATGGCTTCTCCGTCTTCGTCGGCCTCTGATAAGTTGAGTATAATGTCTTTTATGTATAAATGTAGGCTCTTGGTAAATTTTTGAGTGATTAATAGGATTAATCTTCGATACAAGAGCCGTAGCCTATCGGAGGCGTCCTGGACGCTGTCGCTCGCTATGTATAAGTTTAGTTAGTCAGAGCGACATTCCCGGTTGTTTTGCTTTAATAAATTTTAGCTATTTAGCATTACATAGGATTTTCTTCGTGCTTAGTATTATTTTGGCGAAGTATTCGCCATTCTGGCCTACGCTAGGCTATGTAGCCTAGTCGTTTGGTCCTAGTACTTCATGCATGATTTAGGTTTTTCCGAGTGTAATAAAAATTTTATTGAAGCTTTAGGCTATGTTTTATACATTTAAAATTGTGTGGAATATTTCCAAGATAGTATACGAGTGAGTTTCGGTGATTTAGGTAATCGATTCTCTTGGTGCCTAGGCTAAGTTGCTTATGGAGCCTTAGTATACTTTCTGATACTCCCCGGTTGCTTTCTTTTCTTCGGAGAAGGTATGCAATCCCTTTCCCTCTGTTTAAGCCTTGGGCTTATCCCTAAGTGGTTTTTTTCCGAATTTATTTTCGAAAAAACTATACTGGGGTGTTACTGTACCTTCCTGTTCCAGTAAGTCTGGTTCAAAGAGGGACAGAACAACAGAGTTTTTTTAGTCTGAGTCTGTGTTTGTCTGGCTTGGGGTAGAGTCTCCCTCGCTGGCCTGACACAGACAAAGGGGGCTTAGCATCCTTAGGTCACTACCGAAGATTTCTGTGGATATGATTCCTTTTTTTGTGATCTACCAGACTAGTCCTTGTTGCTGTTCTCGGGGGAGGATAAGTTTCTTTCCCTGGGAGTAGCAACACCTTCCTTGCTTTGGTGCTCTGGGAGCTGGCAAGTATTGCTGGCCTTCCCCCCTAGATCTCCCTTAGGCTAAGATTCTCCCCTTCCTTACATGCACTCTTTCGGATTGCCGGGCTTGGAGGTAGTGTACACTCTTATCCCGGCATCTATTATATTTTCTTCTGGTGCTGTACCCGACATGGCTGCCGGCCTATGAGGCCGGCAGCCGGGCAGGTGTAGTCCTCTGGTTCTTTTGCTGCCGGCTGGCATCGGTCTTGTACCTTTGCCGGCCGGCTTATGTCAGCCCTTGTCTGCCGGTCACCAAGAGTGTGGCCGGCAGCTGGGTACTACCTTGTGTAGTTGCAGGCCGGCAGCCATTGCCGGCCGACATTGGCTGTTGCCGGCCGGCAGTTGCTGCCGGCCGGCACATGCATTTGAACCAGAGTTCTGCCGCCTTATAGCTGTTAAGTAGTATACTTTAAAGCTAGTTATGGTGTGTGCCGGCCGGCATGTATCCTCCTATACTGTACTAGTATTCTGCAGTATAACATATACAGTAAGAAGAAAACTATGGTATGGGTTTTGGTACAGCACTGTGTGTTCTAACACTTTTGTGTTTTCTTGCACATCCCTTTGCTGTTGCCCTACTGATAGGAAAGAGAGTTCTTTCCTGTCTATTATCCAGGATCTTAAAATCATTGCTTAGGTGTGAGCTTCACCTGTTTCCTCTGGAAACCTTGCATTGGTTACTCTAGAAGAGATTAACCATTTGATTTTATTATTTGGAAGGATGCAACAATGGGTTGTGAGGGAAACACAAGTGTGTGTCTTTCCTTTATGAATTGTTATGCTATACTATGCATATCCAGTGATACATAGTTCACTTGATACTCATGGAAATTTCTTCTCTTTACAGGAGGACTCTCCGAAGTGCGGAAATGTTTTCTGCAACGTCCGCAGCAAGTACCTCTGCGGACATGAGTTTTGTAGGAGGCACGCAGCATGCGCTGTCTTCAAGGGTGATCTCCAGTATTGGGTCCCTCAGGTATGTACCGTGTACACTAACCTGATTACTGAGGCCTTTGATTCCCCTAGGACGGCGGAATCAAGGGATATAGCAAGGGAGAAGCTTCGTACCTGGGTTAGGGGCTTCCAAAAGGACACCTCTGGCCCTTATCTTCCAAGTGAGAAGATGAGGTCGTATCTTTTTCCCAAGGCATCAGCTGATGCAGTGATTCCCCAGCCTCAAGAGGAGATCCCCCAAGATCAGGTCCAGGTGGACGTTGAAGTCGCGGTCGCGATGCAAGACATCCAGTTAGATGACAGGATGTCTGACGTGGACGAGCGTTTGGAAGAAGACCTCCTGGCAGAAGGTCAGGATGAAGTTCAAGCCCCGGACGTCGTAGAGGATGAGGTCGACGAGGTGTCGGCTACTCCGGTTCAGATTCCGGAGCCTATTCCCTCAACATCGGCCGGTCTCCCAGTAGAACTGGGACAGGCCCTCTCTTCGATTGTTGGAATGATCCAACAAATGCAGAAGGAGAATCAGGAGAAGGCGGCTGCTATGGAACTGCGGATGCAGAACCTTGCAGAATCACATATGCCCTGGAAAAGGCTCAATGTGAAAGACCTTCCCTTGTGCTCAGATGCTAACCCATGGAGGTATGCTGAGCACATGCCGATGACGACTGGAAAGATCGTCATCTCGGATAAGCTGGGTTCAGATCCCCTAGAGGAGGTGGAATTCTGGCTCAGCAAGGCATCATATCCGGACTGCTATGTCCGGCTGAGAAAAGAACCAGCTTCAAGGGAGGAGACAGAGCCGAAGGAGGTCATAATCATGGATCACGCTAAGGCTCAAGCCCTACTTTCATCCTCGATGAAGGAGAGGGGCTTCTCTAACTCGAAGGTAGCTGCATTGAGCAAGAAGCTCCCTTCCTTTGTGTCCTCTCCTGCTAGAGCCTTCCCCTTTTTACAGAAAGGGTTTGCGGCTGTCCTAAAGGCAGTCGAGGCCGGCAAGCCTTGCCCCTCCCTGGAGGAGTGTAAACCCTTGTCGCTGGGCCTGCCTATGGACCACAAAGACTGGAAGGACGTCCATCTGACGTTCTCAGTGGGAAAGTTGGAGGCTGATATTGCCGGACGGCAATTCGGCGAGGACCTCCCCAAGCTGTCTGACTTTCTTTTACGAAGAGAGTTCGAGACAAAAGAAAGACTGGCTGCATCAATGTCTCTTCAGACTACTCTTGAGACGATGGCAAGTGACCCTAAGGTCCATGAAATGTTCATGGTGGTGGCTAAGACTCACCTAGCCACAGTGACGAAGGACCTTTATGTCTTCGTCAAGGCGAGGAGAGCTTGTAGGGAGTTCGTGTTCACCGGGGCTACGGTGAGGCACGAGCCAAGGAAGTTAATCTCCTCCAACATTTGGGGAAAAGACCTTTTCCCTACGGATGAGGTCAAAGAAGTTGTTGATAAGGCTGCCGTGGAGAATAGAAACCTTCTCCAGAAGTGGGGCCTGGCTATCAAAAGAAAGTCTTCCCCGGATGAGGGTCCTCAACCAAAGAGGAAGAATATGAGGACTAGGCTACCGTCTCGGCCAGCCAAGCCCTCTAGACAGCAACAGCAACTGCAATTGCCATTGCCTCCAGTGCCCCAGATGGTGGCACAAACCCCGAGCACTTTTCAGTGGGTACCCCAGGCTGTGCCAGGTCAATCCACGGCATTCACCCCAACGTTCGAAGGACAGTCTTCTTCCTTTCGAGCAAAGCCTAGAGGAGCAGCCAGAGGCTCGTCTAGGCGCCCCTCAAGGGGAAGGGGATTCAGAGGTGGTCGTGGTCAGGGAGGCAAGACCTCAGGACGGCAGTCCAAGTGAAATGATACCGGTAGGAGGGACACTGATGAAATTTCGGGATCGTTGGACCTTCGATCCCTGGGCCCAAAGCCTACTCAAGAATGGACTGGGCTGGAGCTGGTACAGCACTCCACCCCCGTGCCTTCGGTTTTTCCAACACACCACCCCCGTTCTGGACGAGTACGTTCAAGAACTGTTGGAGAAAAAGGTGATCCGAAAGGTGAAGTCCATCAAATTCCAAGGGAGGCTGTTTTGTGTTCCCAAGAAAGACTCGGAAAAGCTCAGAGTCATTCTGGACTTGTCGCCACTCAACAAGTTCATAGTGAATTGCAAATTCAAAATGCTAACACTGCAACACATAAGGACCTTACTGCCCAAGAGGGCATACTCAGTCTCTATAGACTTGTCAGACGCCTATTGGCATATTCCAATCAGCCGTCGACTCTCCCCCTACCTAGGGTTCAGGCTACAACGGAGACTATACGCCTTCAGAGCCATGCCATTCAGGCTAAACATAGCCCCAAGGATTTTCACGAAGCTTGCGAGCGCAGCTCTCAAACAATTACGCCTAAAGGGAATTCTGGTAGTAGCCTACCTAGACGACTGGCTGGTGTGGGCAGCATCTGAGACCGAATGCTTGCAAGCTTCCAGTCAGGTGATCCAGTTCCTAGAGTACCTAGGCTTCAAGATCAACAGAAAAAAGTCTCGACTTTCTCCATCCTAAAAGTTCCAGTGGCTGGGAATCCACTGGGACCTTTTGTCACACAGTTTCTCCATCCCGGCGAAGAAAAGGAAGGAGATAGTGGGCTCTGTCAAGAGACTTCTAGATTCCGAAAGGATATCAAGACGCGAACAGGAGAGGGTACTAGGGTCTCTCCAGTTTGCTTCGGTGACAGACCCAGTGCTAAGAGCACAGCTAAAGGATGCAACCGGAGTTTGGAGAAGGTATGCATCAAACGCGCGAAGAGATCTGAGAAGACCAGTGTCGCCTCGGCTACGTACTCTTCTCAGGCCTTGGTCCCAAGCCAGACATCTAAAGAAGTCGGTTCTTCTTCAGCCACCTCCCCCGTCGATGACGATTCACTCAGACGCCTCAAACGAGGGATGGGGAGGTCACTCTCATCGGAAAAAAGTCCAGGGGACTTGGTCCAAGCTATTCAGGACCTTTCACATAAACTTTCTAGAAGCTATGGCAGTGCTCCTTACCTTAAAGAAAGTCTCCCCGCGTCACTCGATCCACATAAGATTGGTGATGGACAGCGAGGTGGTTGTGAGATGCTTGAATCGACAAGGGTCGAGGTCACCACCTCTCAACCAGGTGATGTTGGCCATTTTCCGATTGGCGGAAAAGAAGAAGTGGTACCTGTCGGCAGTTCACCTTCAAGGAGTCCGCAACGTGACAGCGGACGCTCTATCCAGGTTCACACCGATAGAGTCGGAATGGTCCTTAGACGCAGGATCATTCTCCTTCATTTTGAATCAAGTCCCAGAACTGCAGATAGACCTCTTTGCGACGAAAGACAACAAGAAGTTGCCCCTGTACGTGTCCCCGTACGAGGACCCCTTAGAGGAAGCAGTGGACGCGATGTCCCTCGACTGGAACAGATGGTCCAGGATTTATCTGTTCCCCCCTCACAACCTTCTGTTGAGGGTCCTCAACAAACTGAGATCCTTCAAGGGGGTAGCGGCAATAGTGGCCCACAAGTGGCCGAACAGCATGTGGTTCCCCTTGGCGTTGGAACTACAGCTGAAGTTTGTGCCGCTACCACATCCAGTTCTGACCCAGCGAGTCCAGAAGTCGACTGTCTGCGCTTCATTACAGAAAAACGCCGGAACCTGCAGCTCATGATTTTCTCTCCCTTGCAGTAAGAAAGCGTTTCAGGATTTCGAAAGCCAGCATAGACTTCCTAGAGGAATATAAGTGCAAATCGACTAGAAGGCAATATGAGTCATCTTGGAGAAAATGGGTGGCCTTTGTAAAGGCAAAGAATCCGCAGGAGATCTCAACAGACTTCTGCTTATCTTTCTTCATCCACCTCCATGGTCAAGGGTTGGCAGCTAACACGATTTCAGTGTGTAAATCTGCTTTGATGAGACCCATTTTATTTGCCTTCCAGATCGACCTAGGTAACGAGATCTTTAATAAAGTTCCGAAAGCCTGTGCTAGGCTCAGACCTTCAGCACCTCCAAAGCCCATCTCATGGTCTTAAGACAAAGTTCTTCATTTTGCCTCCCTGTTGAGCAATGAAGAATGTGCGTTAAAGGATTTGACACAAAAAGTTATTTTCCTATTTGCACTCGCGTCCGGGGCCAGGGTTAGTGAGATCGTAGCCCTCTCGAGAGAGGCAGGTCGTGTTCAGTTCCTGGATGGGGGGGAACTGAACCTATTTCCGGATCCTACGTTTCTCGCCAAGAATGAGTTACCCACCAACAGGTGGGGTCCTTGGAGAATCTGCCCTCTGAAAGAAGATGCATCTCTATGTCCAGTAGAATGCATAAAGGTCTATCTTCGTAGAACTTCAGACTCCAAGGGTGGTCAACTATTCAGGGGAGAAACATCAGGGTCAAATTTATCTCTGAATCAACTCAGAGCGAAAATCACATATTTTATTCGCAGAGCGGATCCTGACAGTACACCCGCAGGTCACGATCCGAGGAAAGTTGCCTTATCCCTAAATTTCTTTAATTGTATGGATTTTGAACATCACCGTTCATACACGGGCTGGAAGTCTTCCAGAGTGTTCTTTCGCCACTATGCGAAGCAATTAGAGGAACTAAAGAGATCTGTGGTAGCAGTGGGTCGTGTAGTTAACCCTACTGTTTAACTCTGCGAGGAACAGTGGTCTTAATTGGGACGATTAAGTCCAGGGTGAGTGTGTAGGTACATATTGTACTACAAACTAAATGAGGGCACCGAGTGCCCACATAGACTGTTCCTTTTTCAAAGGTGAACCTAGCATAAGTACAGACATGTGTGCCGAGCGTTTCTAACGCTAATATGATTGAATTGTAATACAGACTTTTATGACTTGATACCTCGGTATCTTAAAAAAGTGGCATTTAATGTTTTTTCTTTCAGATAAATATGTTCTGTTTACTATCATACTTATGCTTAAAGTTTTGGGTTATCCTCTATATATATATATATATATATATATATATATATATATATATATATATATATATATATATATATATATATATATATATATATATATATATATATATATATATATATATAATTGTTGTTAACCTGTCTATTTATTGTCTGTCAATAAACTTGTTCTTGAGAACCTTGCGTCTCTTTCACCTGTGTCATTTATTGGTATAATTGAGCATTTATTCTATGTACCTTATCTAGGATAATTCTAATAGAATTGTTCTGTTATGCAAGCTATGTTGCATTGGTTTATGTAGTCCCCTAATGGGAGGACTCCGTCCCTTAAAGGGACGAGGGCGGTTTTATTAGTTTCTTCCTATGCGGATATAAACCTTTGTCCAATACAAGTATTGTGCGGATTACTGGTCAATATATGTTGACGCAGTGGTTCTTTACAAACTATGCTTCACTTAATATAGGGCGAGACCACTATATTAGCTTGCCTGGTATTCATACATAGGTATATGTACTCTTCGAGACTTTTCCAGAGTCTAGTAGGACTCTTCCCTGTAGGGGGCAGGAAGCTCTAACATAGTTTATAGTTAGTTGAAAAGATGTATAACGGTAACATCTTAGGTCTCTAGGTGTAGTCGACATGGGAAAAATTACCTCCGGGGAGTACGGCACGTTCTGAGAATCCACAGATACGGTAATGCTCTGGTATACTTCCATCAGGACGACATGGCTTGAGCCCAAAAAACGGATTTTGAGCGAAGCAAAAAATCTATTTTTGGGTGAGATGGCCATGTCGTCCTAATGGACCCGCCCTTGCCTTTCTAAGAAAGGGCTGTAGGATCCCTCCCTACATACAGTATCTGTAGCACCTCGTGTACGCTACAAGGAATACAGATGGCGACCGGATTGGCGCCAGGCACGCATACGAATCGGATGATAGGGAGCTTTGGGAGCGGCTCCCCCTTTTTCTTTCCCGAATTTGTTTCTTGCCAATCGCCTCCTACGAGACGAAATCTCTGTCCAGGATGCAGATTGCCATGTGGCGTGTCAAGAATACGTCCTCTGATATGTCGCGATATCCCTTTCACGAGGGATACTCGCTCCAGGAGTTAGAATTCTGGTACCTCAAGGTAAATTCTCTGGGAATATCGCCGTAGTTGTAATATACCCTAGGAAGCTACCCTATAGGAACTTCCATCAGGACGACATGGCCATCTCACCCAAAAATAGATTTTTCGGTTCGCTCAAAATCCGTATATATATATATATATATATATATATATATATATATATATATATATATATATATATATATATATATATATATATATATATATATATATATATATATATATATATATATATACATAAATTACGAACAATGCAGAGGGCACATGAGAGAATTATGCTAAATCTAACATGGAAGGATAGTAAAACAGCCTAATGGATACGTCAAACAACTAAAGTAATGGATATCCTTGAAACCATTAGCAAGCTCAAATGGAACTGGGCGGGGCACATTGCTAGGATGACAGACAACCGATGGACATCACGAACAGCCTTCTGGACACCTCGAGGATACACAAGAATCCGAGGAAGACAAAAAACCCGCAGGTGAGATGACTTAGACCAACATAAGCAACAGTGGCACAGAATAGCTTGCAATAGAAATCTGTGGAGGAACCTGGGTATGGCCTACATCCAACAAAGGACTTTTTAAGGCTGAAATGATGATGATGATATATATATATATATATATATATATATATATATATATATATATATATATATATATATATATATATATATATATATATATATATATATATATATATATATATATATATATATATATATATATATATATATATATATATATATATATATATATATATATATATACCCCGTTTGTCACACGATCGTATATAGTAAAGACCTTTTTCATTTTTTGTATATATTATTCTTTGTATCTTTGCTCTCCCCTTACACTGACAGCAACTTGCGTCAACCTGTCTATATTTCCTATTGTTAACTGTTAACAGATACGGTTGTCGGCTTGGCAAGAAATAGCCTGTTGTATTATGTGACCTTTTTGCCGAAACTTAGTATGTATATAAACTCGATGTTTTGTAATAAAGTTACTCAGTTGCTTTCATCTTGCCTTTTGAGACACAACCTTTTATTGGCTCGTTACATTAGTGACCCCGAAGTTACCATCGCTCCACCTGCCTCCCCTCCCCCTCACTAGTACCAAGGTGGACTTCCCGGAAGTTTGCGCCGCTCCATTTAAACTTTCATCGTTCTTTAGTGGAGTGGCATCTACTTGGTTTCAGCGCGCAGAAGTCCAGTTCCGCATCGAGGGCGTGACCCGCTCATCCACCAAGGCAGATTATTGTCTTGCGTTGATACCTGACGACACCTTCCCAGAAATCTCAAACTGGCTTTTTGAGCAAGGAGACACCCCAATAGTGTATGATGGCCTCAAAACATACCTTCTGCAGCAGTACTCGCCGTCGTCAGCTGCCCATATAACAAAGCTTATTCAGCTCTCGCAACAACAGTTGGGGGACCAAAGGGCTTCGCTCGCCCTCAGGGAAATGACCAGTATGGCTCGCATGCAACCTGCCGTAGACGGCTCTCCTCTTGAGGTGAACCTACTTTGTCCCCTTTTGGTACGCCATTAACCCGAAACTGTACGTGCTGATATACCTGATGTTGATAAATTACCCATAAAGGACTTGGTGACCAACGCCGACACTCTTATGAATAGCCACTTCACGACCTTCAAGACCTCCATCAAGGCCTCTACTCCTAACGAAGAGGACACCTATTCCACGACAACCGAAGCTTACGTAAATGCTATAGGACATACACGTCTACCCTGTGACGTGCCGTAGAGACAACAAAGCCACCCATCACGCCCCACTCGCTCGCGCCCCAACCAACGACTTCTACAGCCAATTACTGACGCCCATTGGCCGCAATTTTGCTACTACCACTCCAGATGCGGGGCTGCCACGAAGAAATGTGACAAAGATTGTCAGTGGCGAAAAAACGTTTAAGTAGGCCATCGCCCGTAGCGATGGCCTCCCGTGTTTCTAATCTTGTCTGTTTACATGATGCAGGAATGGGCGTGCGATTTTTGGTTGACCAGGGGGCTTGTCGTTGTCTTTTGCCAGAGGAACTCTTCAGGAGACGACATAGTTTGTCTACGTCTGCGGACGTCCGCCTGGTAGCTGCCAACAGATTTGAGATACCCACCTACTATTACGAGAACATCACATTATCATTTGGAAATGGTAAATTTAATTGGAAGTTTCTTGATGCAGACGTCACATTAAAAATCCTCCCTGCGGATTTCCTCTCTCATTTCCACCTTCTGGTAGACATCGCCCACCGACGATTGATCAACGCAGACTAGTACTTGTCAACATCTTTTCAATCCGCCCCCTCCAGCCTCACTCTCTACATCAGTGCATCTACGAAGGCCTACGCCCACCTCATCACGAGGTACCCGGAAGATTTCCGTAAAGAACTTCGCCAAACGCCCACAGCACCTGCCAAACTTGGTATTCATCACCATATCGAGACAATGGGGCCCCCAGTCCTCGCCAAATGAATATGTCTGGCACTGGATCGATTGGCAGCCCCCAAACAGACGTTCGCCAAAATGGAGCAATGGGCCTTTGCCAAATGTCCTCCAGCTCATGGTTGTAACCCTCACACATTGTCCTGAAGAAAAACGGTTCCCTCCGTCTGTTTGGGAATTATAGGTGCCTGAACATGCAAACAGAACTGGATCACTACCCCCTTACAAATACCGCTGACGTGACCTCCTACCTGCACAAAGTGAAGGTTTTCTCCATGCTCGACCTCCTGAATGGGTAATATCAGGTGCCTATGAACCCAGAAGTCATCCCCAAGACCGCCATCACCTCTCCCTTCGGTACATACACCTTTAATTACTGCTGTTTTGGCCTTCCTAATGCTATGGCCACTTTTCAACATTTCATAGATGGCATCTTAGGGGACCTCCCTTTCTGTGAATGTTACGTGGATGACATACCTGTGTTCTCTTCCTCAAGAGAGGAACACTTCAGTAACCTGCGCATTGTGCTCGACTGACCGCAGCAAAACAGCCTTGTAGTCCGGTACGATAAGTGTAACTTTGGCGCCAACAAAGTGTCGCTCTTAGGGCACCGCATCACTCCTGAAAGAGTCCATCCCCTCCCTGAGAAGGTAGAAGCTGTTCAGAAAGCACTGCAGAAATTCTTTGGCATGATCAACTATTATCACGGTTTTCTGCCAGCCATTGCGCCACTTTTGCTCCCCTCTATGCCTCCCTTAAGAGCAAGCCAAAAGAAGTGGGGTCCCCTTCAAGAAGTGGCCTTCTGCAATGCAAAGAATTCCCTATCAACTGCAGCTCCTCTTACATTTCCCGTCCCACATGCGCCTCTCCTTCTCTCCACTGATGCCAGCAACATTGATATTGGTGCAGTACTCGAACAGGTGGTCAACGGCTCGCCCCACCCATTGGCCTTCTTCAGCAGAAACATGTCCAAGGCAGAATCTAGTTATTCTACCTTTGATAGCAAATTCCAGTGCATACGTCACGTCGCGAGAAAATTTACTTCATGCCGCCATACTTACAAGCCCCCAGTGAAGCATCACATACCGACAGACTTGCAATCTGCAATGCACGACTTGCTACGCAATGACACTAGCAAGCCATCGCTAATGCCACCTTACAGAGGGCCTTTTCTTGTGATCCGACACAATCCGAAAGCATTTCTACTGAAAATTCGTGCCAAAGAAGACTGGGTCTCCATTCATCATCTAAAACCTGCTTATCTCCAGCCAGATGACCCGCCTACAGTTAGCCTCTCTACATCAAACGCCCTATTTAACATGTACGGTATGTAATTTTTAGGGGGGGGGCCATGTACCAACCGTGTGTCACACGATCGTACATAGTAACAACATTTCTCTTTCTTGTATATATCATCCTTTGTATCTTCGCTCTCCCCTCGCACTAACAGCAACTTGCATCAACCTATCTGATTTTCTTATTGTTAACTGTTAACAGAACGAGTTACCGGTTGGACAAGAAATAGCCTGTTGTATTTTTTTTTATCTTCTTGCCAGGACTTAGTGTGTATGTAAATTCGATGCTCTATAATAAAGTTACTCAGTCTCTTTCTTCTCGCCTTTTGAGTCACAACCTACTCTTGGCTCGTCACACACATACACACACGCAAATCTAGACACGCACATATATATATATATATATATATATATATATATATATATATATATATATATATATATATATATATATATATATATATATATATATATATATATATATATATATATATATATATATATGGTATTTGTTTACAAGCGCAAGCTCTCCGTTTACTCCAAAATAATGCATTCCTGCACCTCTCCTCTTCTTATACAGTAAATGGGATGCTCCTTAAAGGGGGGAAAGCAAAACTAACTAGATATGTTTCGCAAGTGGGTGAGGTCAAGGGTTGATGAAGGAGGTACTAAACGACCTGTAAAGGACATTGTCAACATTGCCAATAAAAGAGAAGTTCATGACGTCAGTGTACATATGGTATATATTGAAAATAATTACTTAAATGAAAATGGAGTAATCACTTAAAAGTGTCACTATTTTTAAATAGTATATTTTTTGGGGGTGGGGGGTAAATACTTGACAATATATCTTATCCATTTTTTAGAGTTTTTTTTATTTATTAGAATGACTATTTTTGCAGGTGTTTTCATCGGAGGGGAATTGGAAGGCATCCTGAGGCAGTGGTCAATAGATGGCATCAGTGTAGCAAAATGACGTCGGGGAGAACTAGTCATTCTCTTTAAAAAACACTTTAATAAGATTTATTATCAAATATTTACCAATAATTTTGGAGTAAATGGAGAGCATGCTCTTGTAAACAAATAACACACACACATATATATATATATATATATATATATATATATTATATATATATATATATATATATATATATATATTATATATATATATATATATATTACTATCCAAGCTACAACCCCAGTTGGAAAAGCAAGATGCTATAAGCCCAGGGGCTCCAACAGGGAAAATAGCCCAGTGAGGAAAGGAAATAAATAAATGAAGAGAACAAATTAAAAATAAATCATTCTAAATTAAGTAACAACGTCAAAACAGACATGTCATATATAAACTATTAACAACATCAAAAACAAATATGTCATAAATAAACTATAAAAAGACTCATTCCGCCTGGTCAACAAAAAAGCATTTGCTCCAACTTTGAACTTTTGAAGTTCTACTGATTCAACCACCCGATTAGGAAGATCATTCCACAACTTGGTAACAGCTGGAATAAAACTTCTAGAGTACTGAGTAGTATTGAGCCTCGTGATGGAGAAGGCCTGGCTATTAGAATTAACTGCCTGCCTAGTATTACGAACAGGATAGAATTGTCCAGGGAGATCTGAATGTAAAGGATGGTCAGAGTTATGAAAAATCTTATGCAACATGCATAATGAACTAAATGAACGACGGTGCCAGAGATTAATATCTAGATCAGGAATAAGAAATTTAATAG
>NC_090738.1:138854305-138866805 GCF_036898095.1 Palaemon carinicauda | reverse complement strand
CTCTCTCTCTCTCTCTCTCTCTCTCTCTCTCTCTCTCTCTCTCTCTCTCTCTCTCTCTCTCTCTCTCTAACTCGGGAAAATTGAAAACTGATATACGTTTCATCCCTCCGAAGAAATTATACATATTCAGACATTTGTTGAACAAATAGTTGATACTTTTTAAACAATTATTATTCTAAACAGGTCAGGTAAATAAATTCTAGTGTTTATAACAATTATTAATTCATGATTTTTTATGGTTACTTTTGTACATCCTGGAAAAAAAATGACCGTCTTTTTGTAGGGAAAATAGTAATAGAGTGACCAAACTACTATTAAAAATATAATTTGACACATGGTAAATACATGATTTGCACGTTATATAGTTTGTAAGCTTTAACTTCCCTTTACAGTTCGAATAAACGTAATTATATAAAATAAAAGACTATATACGGGTAAAAATAGCTGAACCTTTCCAAAAATATATATATATTTAAATATGTATAGCCTTTTTAAAGTACTAATGTATCACAAAATTTGCGTGGATTCTTCCACGCTCAAGCCCCGAAGTGAGTTTTCTTTAATACATCGTAAACTTGAATTTACTACTTTAGTCAGCCAGTCAGCCTTCAGAAAATCCATTCACTGCTGAGAAACACCGGAATATTTTATAAAGTTTTCGAAAGCGTAAAGGAAAAAAAAAGAAAAAAAACTAGAAAAAAGGAATGTAAAGTCCTAAAGCAGTCGTGTTTTGCCAAAATGTATGAAAAAGGAGAGGTGGAATAAGAACATAACACAAGTTTCAAAATTGAAAATTTTACTTATATACTTACAACTGATTGATAGTGTTAATATATATATATATATATATATATATATATATATATATATATATATATATATATATATATATATATATATATATATATATATATATATATATATATATATATATATATATATATATATGTGTGTGTGTGTGTGTGTGTGTGTGTGTGTGTGTATGTTTGTATTTACTCAGAAATATAGGAACTTAGGTTAATATATTTGTGTATATACAAAAGTAGACGACTTTGCCTTTATAAATTTACCCATAAGTTGAACATTAAAAACTTCTTGTCTAGGTAAAAAAAAGTGAGTCTTCAATGATTTCTTAAGTTTTTAAAGGTTTTTCCCTCGCCATAGCTATTAAAATCCTATCACTTTTGCTGGGGCACTCAACACAACGCACTAAAGCCAGCCTGTTGTTTGCGAATGATGATCCTAGCGGATGTGCAGCACTGACCATTAATGATATATCGCACACAGTGGTGATCAGCATTTGCAAGGGGCAGAGCAGAGGTAAATGCAGCCGTGATTGTGCCCAGGGAATGATGACTGCCTTTACCAGTTGTATCAAAAACTTTTTGCGGTCCGTGACCTGTTCCCTTTTCTTCTGCAAATTCTTCCTGTATATGGTGTAAGAATTGACATTGACAGCCTTCACGAATGGCCAATGTCTTGTCTTGCGGGAGCAGGAGGTAATGGAACACATCTACTGAAAGTTATCGGTCCCTCCTTTAGTGGAGTTATAGAACTTGATGACCTCTGGATTGCGTCTGCTGCCGATGGTACGCTAAGTGTGGTCAGATGATAACAGATGCCCCAGTTTCTTCTTGGTACTTGAAGTGTTGGCCACATATGTCACTAGCATCATTTACTTGGTGTACAAGCCGGTGCTTGATCCTTGCTTTCGTGTCTGCTTGTCCGTCATATCATTAGGCATTTCTCTTTCATTGGCACGTAATGTGCCAACAAGGGCCATTCCATTGTTATTCTGAAGGTCAGATACCAAGGGGAACAGAGGCGAACCAGGTGTCAAAGGTCACATTCTGGTTTGAAGAATGGTAGGGCCTTATCAGCTCTTTGGTGTAGTAATGGCCAAGTTGGAGGTTTCCTCTGTCCTCAACTAACTCCTTACCTAAGTAGGTGATGCCACTGAGTAAGTATTTGGTCTTGCTGTCATTGATTAGGACCAGCTTGATGCCATACACCTAGGTGATACAACACACGCAATTGGAATTCATTATTTCAAGCACATAAAGGAATGATTACTATGTGTGTGAACTACTACCAACGTGCAATAATTTGGCAAAAATTGCAGGTCTACGCTGTCATTACTTAGAATTCTGAAAAAACACGTGATCAGCCTAATACGTTTGGTAACATTTCGGAAAACTTCGTTTATTCTTTAACACCAAATTGAAGATGCACCAAATACAAAATTAATATGGTAAACTATAAACACTCTGATAACTGCTGCTCAAAACGCACAAAATGCAAATCCATCAAAGACAGGCAAAATTGAAGTTTACTGTGCGTTTTGATCAGATACTTCACCGTGCAAACGAATGTAAAATTAAACCTGAGATTTTAACATTAAATATAAATTCTCCTTTGATATTTTTATTTAACAGTTCCAGGTCAAATGTTAAAAAAAAAAATACTTTAAAAGGGAATTAAGATTCTTCTCGTCGCTAAAGACAGAAAGGGGGGAACTTTTACTATCATCCAAATAATTTGAAATGCCCATCTTGGCGATTTCAGGCAAGATCACTAGTTTGTTACGCCACCGGAGTCCAGGCTTGGTTAAGGGTCATAAAGGTCATAAACAAAAAGAGCAATTAAAAGAAGTAGATTAAGTTTGCTAGCCGGCATTAAGGCAATAAATCCCGAGAAAAATATAATTGCAAAGTACAATTTTAGCTGAATATGTACAAGTGGAACACAATGGAGAATGTTATTCTTGGTGAAATAAGACCAAAGGTGTTTCACATGAAGTTGAACAGACTGTAAAAGACTTCAGCAAACATGACCTTATTCCCTGGAAACGGATTATATTTTAAGTTCTCAACCGATTCTTTACGTAATTTTCTTCTATGGGTTAAGATTATTATTGATAAAAAGTAAAAAAAAAAAATTCGACAATGACTAAGTTAAATCAAATTTTTAAATAAAATCACCGGAAATTACGTATAGAAATAAGGCTTTGTATCAGTTCACTGAAAAAACGGGTTGCTGTTTGGACATGAGTCGTGGTATGACATTGAAACAATATCCGACAGAATTAGTAGATTTGAAAAAAAAACCCTAATAAGAATATTCAGAGTTAATTGGCACGACAGTATTAGGAATAAAACTATAAGAGAGATTACTCAAGTACCACATGTGGATGATATCATGATGAGGGGTAAAGGGTGGTGGTTTGTGCGTGCTCTTCGCACTACCCTAGAGAGATTAGTTCACCAAACGTTCAACTCTGCTCAACAAGACACTAGAAGAGTTAAAAGACATAGAATTACATGGCTGAGAACTATGAAGTGTGAAGTAGGAGATGATGAATGGAGATGTATTAATTTAAAAGCTGGAGATGGAGAGGATTGGTGAAATCTATGTGAGGCTCTTCGCGTCAATAGGCGTACGAGATGATGAAGATGATTATGGGCGGAGAACACGAGGAAGTCATGTGTCTTCAACTTTTAAGTGGAAATAAATACCAAGAGCATAACTTATAAACTTAGAAGTATATCACATTAAAATTAACACCATCACAGGCTGAGGTTGCTAAGGTTAGGAGCAAATGGCATATGTGGTTGTTTTTGAGGAGGGAATAAAATCAATAAAGGTTTAGTTTTGTTAAGGATAAAGGAAATGATGAGATATGATATAAATGGAGACTGAGAACTTGGTAAGGATTTGAAGGATATAAGGTTCTCATACAGACACCTCACCTTGATGAAAAGGATGCTGTTACCTCCCGTGCGGAGGACATATCACTGGTGACCTACTTTCACGGAGGTTAAGGAGCAATCATGCCCACCTGCTCCTGGACAAAATACCTCTTTTACCCCCACCCCCCCCCCCCACCCCCGGATGGGGGAATCATTGGCCTGGCTGGATGTTCCATTGGTTATTGGCCTTGTATCCTAACCCTCCCCCCACCCAATAGGTCTCCTCTCGACTTCTGGGGTGGCTTTGTATCGTTGCTGAGTGGCAACAATGATTTTGAAAAAATATCTGAAATGAGATACCTTAGGGGAGTAGACGGGCATAGGATAGGTGGGCAGATGGTGAGCCTTTTTTCAGGGTCCCAACACTCGTGCCATTTCGACAGGTCCATGCTCGGAGTCTTTGAATAAGAAATGGCACAATGACCGTCACAAATGAAAATGTATTCATATATATATATATATATATATATATATATATATATATATATATATATATATATATATATATATATATATATATGTGTGTGTGTGTGTGTGTGTGTGTGTGTGTGTGTATAAATATAAATAATAATACTAATAATAATAATAATAATAATAATAATAATAATAATAATAATAATAATAATAGTAATAATGGGTGATAATAGCAGGTCATTAAGGAAATACTCAGGGAGCCAATCGCATAATGTGAGGTTGGACCTTGAATCAAAAGATATACTTTTTTGAGGTTAGATTTTCTGAATATTGAGATTTTTGCGGCATATGGAATTGCCAGGAACACACTTTAAAAGTATGGAATTTGGAAGTTGTGGGCAAAAATGTTGTCAGGTTGACACAATCTTAAATCTCTATTTAATGTCTCTTATGCTTTACAGGTTTAAAGGCTACTCATGGACGGCAGAGGCAAGGGACAGTAACATTGCCCTATCAAGCAGGACAATGCCTGAGAGACTGCCCATCCAAGCTAGGACCATGGAGGTCTAGGCAATACCATAAGCTCCCCCAAACACCTCATCCCTAGCTCTCAAGGATCGAGAGGTTGCAATGACCAAAGAAACTATCGAGTTTGAGCGGGACTCGAACCCCAGTCTGGCGTTCACCAGTCAGGGTCATTACCACATCGGCTTTATTATGATATGAATGTTCTCTATTTCCCTTTTGAATTTCGGACACTTTTATTTTCATAAGTGTTGATTATGTTCATGGGGTAGGGTATAGCTTAGCTGACAAATGAATGGAAAATATGCAAAGGTGGTATTTCCTTTAAAGGTTTTTTATTTTACGCAATTTTGTACCTGCAGATAGCTTCAGAGTTTCTAATTTTTTCTAACTACTACAGTGTCTCCTAACAGAAAACCTAGTTGCATTGCCATTTTAACACAAAATGTCTGTTTTACTACTTTTTTAGTGGATGGACCGTATTACTGTGCCGTTGAGGAGGAAACATTTCTATTTTCATTTATCATAACCTATTAATCTAACGTAGCCTTACATTTTTAATGAAGAACCAAAGGAAAATATAAATACTGTGTAATGAGATACTGTTATATGTTATCTTTTTTTTTTTCCTTTTAGATCTCTTTGAATATACAGACGTTGGGTGAAATTTTGATTTATGAATTTATCATTGTCATAGGCTATTATTATTATTATTATTATTATTATTATTATTATTATTATTATTATTATTATTATTATTATTATTGTTATTATTATTATTATTATGCCCCCTGAGGCTGCGGGGGCATGAAAACAATTAGAAAAGCGCCAACGTATCCCTGCATGTCGTAAGAGGCGACTAAAAGGGATAGGACGAGGGGGAGGGGAACCCCCTCTCCTGTATTTACAATCCTGCGAGACATCATCAAAGAGATGGAGCTGGGGGGAGAGTGACTGCTCCCTGCACTCTAGTTATCGGGTGTTTGAATGTGCGTGGTTATAGTACGATAGAGAGTAAAAGAGGTGAGATTGGAAGTATGCTTAGGAATAGAAGGATGGATGTGTTGGCCTTGTGTGAGACAAAGATAAAAGGGAAAGGTGAAGTGATGTTTGGTGAAATGTCTGGTAGAGTGTCTGGGATTGAAAGGGGAAGAGCAAGAGAGGGTGTGGCTTTATTGCCGAGTAAATGGATGACAGGTAAACTAGTGGAATGAAAGGAGATATCATCTAGGTTAATGTGGGTAAGGGTTAGGTTGGGTAGGGAATGTTGATCTTTTGTCAGTGAGTATGGGCCAGGTTGTGAGAAAAGTGAAGAACAGCGGAATAATTTCTGGAATGAATTAACTAGGTGTGTTGAAGGACTGGGTAGAAGGAATTATGTTGTTATCATGGGTGATTTAAATGCTAGAGTGGGCACTGGAGAGGTTGAAGGTGTCATTGGGAAGTATGACGTACCAGGTGAAAATGAGAGTGGTGAGAGACTGGTAGATATGTGTGTTGAGCAACATATGGTGATAAGTTCTAGCTTTTTCAAAAAGAAAGATAAAAACCAGTATACATGGGTAAGAGTGGCAGATGGAAGAGTGGTAGAAAGGGCATTTTTGATTATGTGTTGATAACTTTTGGAAGACTGAAAAACGAGCACGTGTTTAGGGGTATGGCTAACGGTATGTCTGATCATTTTTTGGTGGAAGGAAAATTAGTTTTAGCAAAATAATGTGGGGATAGAGTAGGTGGATGTAAAAGGGAGCTAGTGAGGGTTGAAGAGCTAATAAAACCGAAGGTAAAAAGTAAATATCAAGAAAGGTTGAAAATGTCATATGACGAAGTGAAAGTAAGATAAACTGGTAATTTAGAGGAGGAGTGGAGGTTAGTAAAAGAATATTTTGTTTGGCTTGCAAGTGATGTGTGTGGCATGAAGTTTGTTGGAGGCAACCTGAGGAAGGGCAGTGAATGGTGGAATGAAGGAGTGAAGGTAAAAGTGGAAGAGAAAAAGAGGGCTTTTGAAGAATGGCTGCAGAGTATTGGTGTAGAGAAGTATGAAAAATATAGAGAGAAACATGTGTGAGTTAAGTGCAAGGTAAGTGAGGCAAGGAGGGCAGGTGACCTGAGGTGAGGTCAGGGATTGGGTCATTCATATGAAGAGAATAAGAAGAAGTTTTGGAAAGAAGTGAAGAGAGTAAGAAAGGATGGCTCAAGAATTGAAGACACAGTGAAGGATGAAAATGGAAGGCTGTTAAAAGGAAAGGAGGAAAGGAAAAGGTGGGTGGAATATTTTGATAGTTTACTGAATGTTGAGGATAATAGGGAGGCATATATAATTGCTGTTGCAGGTGTTGAGGTGCCGGTTATGGGAGGTGAGAATGAGTGATAGATTACAAGAGAGGAAATGAGGAGAGCACTAGATGAAACGAGAGTACGAAAAGCATCTGGTATGGATGGTGTGAGAGCTGAGATGTTAAAGGAAGGGGGTGTGACTGTACTTGAATGGTTGGTGAGATTGTTTAATATGTATTTTATGTTGTCAATGGTACCAGTAGATTGGGTTTGTGCATGTATTGTACCACTATATAACGGTAAGAGAGATGTGCATGAGAGTTGTAATTCAATAGGTATTAGTTGGTGAGTTTAGTTGGAGAGGTGTATGGTAGAGTACTGATTAATAGGATTTAAGGATAAAACAGAGAATGCAATCTTAGAAGTACAGGGTAGTTTTAGAAGAGGTATTGGTTGTATGAATCAGATTCTCACAGTTAGGCAGATATGCGAGAAATATTTAGCAAAACATAAGAAGGTGTATGTTGCGTTTTTGGACCTGGAGAAAGCGTATGATAGAGTTGATAGGAAAGTAATGTGAAATGAGATGAGGTTATATGGAGTTGGTGGAAGGTTGTTGCAAGCAGTGAAAAGTTTCTACAAAGATAGTAAAGCATGAGTTAGGATAGGAAATGAAGTGAGCAATTGGTTTGCGGTGAGAGTGGGGCTGACCCAGGTATGTGTGATGTCGCCGTGGCTGTTTAACTTGTATGTTGATGGAGTGGTGAGAGAGGTGAATGCTCAAGTGCTTGGATGAGGATTGAAATTGGTAGACGAGAATGACCATGAATGGGAGGTAAATGAGTTGTTTTTTACGGATGATACTGTACTGGTTGCAGACGCGGAAGAGAAGCTTGGCTGATTAGTGACAGAATTTGGAAGGGTGTGTGAGAGAAGGAAGTTGAGAGTTAATGTGGGTAAGAGTAAGGTTATGAGATGTACGAAAAGGGAAGGCGGTGCAAGGTTGAATTTCATGTTAAATGGAGAATTACTTGAGAAGGTAGATCAGTTCAAGTACTTGGGGTCTTTTGTTGCAGCAAATGGTGGAGTGGAAGCAGATGTACATCAGAGAGTGAATGAAGGTTGCAAAGTGTTTGGGCCATTTAAGGGACTAGTAAAAAATAGAGGGTTGGGCATGAGTGTAAAGAGATTTCTGTATGAGAAAGTGATTATACCAGCTGTGAAGTATGGATCAGAGTTGTGGGGAATGAAAGTGACGGATAGAAAGAAATTGAATGTGTTTGAGATGAAGTGTCTAAGGAGTATGGCTGGTGTATCTCGAGTATATAGGGTTAGGAATTAAGTGGTGAGGGTGAGAACGGGTGTAAAAAAGGATTTAGCAGCCAGAGTGGATATGAATGTGTTGAGGTGGTTTGGCCATGTTGAGAGAATGGAAAATGGCTGTCTGCTAAAGAAGGTGATGAATGCAAGAGTTGATGGGAGAAGTACAAGAGGAAGGCCAAGGGTTGGGTGGATGGGTTGATTGGAGAAAGCTCTGGGTGATAGAAGGATAGATGTGTGAGAGGCAAGAGTGCGTGCTAGGAATAGGAATGAATGGCGAGCGATTGTGACGCAGTTTTTGTAGGCCCTGCTGCTTCCTCCGGGGCCTTAGATGACCGAGGAGGTAGCAGCAGTAGGGGATTCAGCGTTATGAAGCTTTATCTTTGGTGGATAACGGGGGAGGGTGGGCTGTGGGATCCTTGTAGTACCAGCCAAACTCTGTTGACTCCTTTGTCAGGCTGGGAGGAACGTAGAGAGAAGAGGTTCCCCCCCCCCCACCGACTTTCTGTTTTTTTTTCGTCGGTTACCCCTCAAAACTCAGGGAAGTGTCTTGGTGTATGTATGTATGTATGTATGTATGTATGTATTATTATTATTATTATAATTATTATTTTCATTATTAATTTTTTAGTATATTCATTATTATTATTATTATTATTATTATTATTATTTTCATTATTAGTATCATTATTATTATTATTTGCAAATCTACTACCTTAGTTGGAAAAGTAGGTTGTTATTAGTATAAGGGCTCCAACAGGAAAAATAGCCCAGCGAGGAAAGAAAATTAAGAATTAAATCAAAAGAGAAGTAATGAACAATTAAAATGAAATATCTCAAGAACAGTAACAACATTGAAATAATTCTGTCATATGTAAACTATCAGCACTTCAAAAAACTAGAATATGAATAAAATACAATAGTGAGCCCGAGTGTACGATTAAGCAAAAGAATTCAACCCCAATAAAGTAGAAGGCATTGATTGAAAGGCTATGGCACTATTCAAGATTGGAGAACAACGGATTGAACTTTTAGTTTCCTTTTTCTATAAGAGTTTCTTACCAGAGCTTAAGAGTCTCTTTTACCATTACCACGAGGATATAGCCCCTGAGCAATTAGAGTGCAGTAGTTAACACTTTAAAGGAAGAAGAGTAGTTTGGTAATCTCAGTGCGGTCAGGTGTATGAGGACAGATTAAAATGTGGAAAGAATAGTTAAGACTATTCTGTGAACGTATAGGCAAAGGAAAATGAGCTGTAACTAGAAAGAGGGATTTGTTCATTCGTTTCTTCAAGAACAAACTTCTACAATAAAAATTAAAGCCACGGGTTCTTGCACTAGACAGCCCGGAAGAGAAATGAAGCATTGAATTGGAAAACTATATACAAAAAAATTACTGAAGCAGGAGAAAACTTAAAGTGACTTAGGTGAAACTGACTCGAAAAAAAAAAAAATAAGATTCAATTAGTTGCTTCTGAAATCAACCACGACCGGGCATGTAAGGGCAAGAGGTGACATGGAAAGGTCTATCCCTTTTAGGTCTACGAAACAGAAGAATAACAACAGACAATGTCCGTTAGTAGGAGAGAAAGTGGCATAGTAGAAAGTCACTGGGGTATCGAGGATGACGGGAAGAAGGTCACTGGATTTAAGTCAGAGGCAGAAGAAAAGGTTATAAATTATCCCTTGAGCAAAGCATAAACAGAAATATAGCGATAGAGTATAATATTAGTTAAGCAAAAGAGAGCTAATAAAGTAAAGGAAAAAAAATGAAGTTGTAGACGGAAAAGGAAGACAGTGGAAAGTGGATGGGTAGACAAGGACGGGAAGGTTGATGGGTTGACGATAAAGTGGCGGTTAGATTACGTGACCGTTATGCAAGGCCACATCGAGGGGCCGGGGTGTCCAAAGATGGGGATGTAGGAAGATGGGGAAAAGGTAGCCATTATATGATAAGTCCATCTGCATGAAATCATGCATTAAGTCCTTGACAAAGAAAGACCCCGGAGGCCTAGGTCTAGTCGGGTAAGGAGTGACCTCGGATGACACATTTCAACTTGTACAAGTTGTATCATTTCTTAGTGAAATGTCGTTCAGCAAGCTCAATATTTTGATGTTTCTTGATGATGGTTCTTGATCTCAGAGCTGGATCCAACATCTGGAAGGTGGACGTGCTGCTCTTCAAGATTTGATAGCTTTGTCTTGGGGAGTGACAATGATCTCTCGAGATTCAGTTGCAATTGTATATTAATTGAAGGTACCTTCTCTTTGATGTATATGATCTTCGTAAAGGAGTCTGCAGCATTATCCGAAATTACTCTGAACGTCGGAAGATAGGATTAGTTGGGAAGGTGGATGGGTGGGTGAAAAGACAAGGATAGGTTTAAGGTATGTGAGGAAGTGGATGGGTGGACAGAACAGCGAGGAGGATAGGAGAGGAAGGGAAAGAAAGGGGTGAGAGGTTATTAACAGCCCAAGACATGTTGAAATGTGTTGCAAAAGGAAATTGTCCGTGGATGCTCGGGAGTATGAATTATGTAAGTTGGTAAGCACGGGACAAAGAGGAAGAGAGCAAAAGTGCCTCTGTTCGGTGCCTCCCTCCAACCGAAGCTGATGGGTGATTGAGACTGGTGGTCTGGCCAGTCACTGGACCAAATAACACTCTAGTGGTAGTATCTGAACGGGTGGCTGGTGACCAGGCCCACCTATTACCTAGCACTTTTTTTTTCTTATCCCCAAAACTGCTAAATGCCACGATTTTAAAGTGTGATCATGGTCATTCCGTATTTCCCAACTATTCCTTTAATGCTAAAATCTACCTGTGAGAATTATATCTTTCAATGTTGGCTCTCTTAGTAATAACAGAATAAAGAAATGGATCACTACATATTACAAAAAAAAAAAAAAAAAAAAAAAAAAAAAAAAAAAAAAAAAAAAAAGCAAGGGACAAAAGAGTAGACTATGGATTGACGGACTAAAAAAAAATTGGCGTATATACTTACAATGAAAGACCATAAACAGCCAGAAGTGGAAGGATATGAGTGGGGCCATTATTCTGTAGTGGAATAGTAACGGCTAGTGTATATATATATATATATATATATATATATATATATATATATATATATATATATATGTGTGTGTGTGTGTGTGTGTGTGTGTGTGTGTGTGTGTGTGTGTGTGTACTAGCAGGATTACCGGGTGTTGCCTGGGTATATTTGCCCTTGGATTTTAAATGTGGGCATGAATCCTACTTCATTCACAAATTTTTCTTTAAATGAAGCCTTCTGGAAAGCATTATCATATAGTAGTATGTTTTCAAGAAAGTTTTGAATGGTGCAATGTTCCATCGAGTATTTTTTTTTCAGAGATCCAAGAGATTCAACTAACAAAGGCCGTCTAATTTTACCTCCACTGCAACACAACACAATTCCATTTCTGAGCATTACAGTGATTACATTGTTGTAACATTAGGCCAATTTATACTATGTTTTCTGTTTCACAGGGGTATCTTCGATTATAAGTAATGGCACTGAGATACCATTGCACAGCATCAAAAGGACATGCTCTTGCTCCTGCATGCATGCCTCTATCAACATGAAAACTATTCTTATCTCCTTCCGATGATTCTAGGTTTTGATGCACCATTATTCTTGTTGGTTTTCCCTAAGTCGAGTCATTCTTTGATTTCCTGATTCCTGATTTCTTTAGTCTTCATCCTGTGCTTCACGTCTAGTTGCCATTATATTTGCATTAGTGTTTCTTCTTAAATTCATCTGCTCTTCGCTTTCTGCTTTACATCTAGCTGCTATTCTGCTTCCATTAGTGTTCCTTCTTAAATTCATCAGCTTTTTGTATCCTGCTTCACGTCTAGCTGACATTCTGCTTGCATTGGCGTTCCTTTTTTAATTCGTCTGGTCTTCATCTTCGGCTTTATGTCTACCTGCCCTTTTGCTTATATTAGTGTTCCTTCACAAATTCATCTACTCTTCGTCTTCTGCCTCACATCTAGCTGCCATTCTACTTGCATCAGTGTTCCTTCTTAATTAAATCCATCTGCTCTTCATTTTTTGCTTTATGGTTGGTTAGCTGCCATTTTACTTGCAAGAGATTATTTTTGTTCTGTTCTCCATCCTATATATCACGTCCAGTTGCCATTCTTCTCGCATTTGTTCCCCTTCGTAAATTTTTCTGCTCCTCTGTTTCTGGCTATCAA
>NC_090738.1:138841805-138844305 GCF_036898095.1 Palaemon carinicauda | reverse complement strand
TTCGCGCATAGTTCACGATGAGTTTACGACGAGTTCATGAATAGTTCACGAATGTATGCCCGTTCGTGTCCAAATTAACACGAACTAGCACGACAAGTTCACGATAAGTTCCCGCAAAGTTTGCTTATAGTTTGCGTACTTCCCGCATTGGCACGACGAGTTCACGCAATTCAGATAGTGTCGTGGCAACTTGGCCACGCCATATAAAACGGGGCCTCTCCAACACTTGGTCATTCTTGGATTGGCTTTGGAAAAGACAACTAGGCTTACTGTCAGAGACACCATTGCAAAGAAAAGAAGATACCTATACTTGGCAGCTGCTCCTGTAATGTAGAATTGCATTAACCTCTTAACAGAAGAGCCTATTACGGATGATTGCTGCAAGTTATTTATTTTTTACTTATTTTTTCAGTTATTTGCTAGTTGGAATTATTTTGTGAAACTTTACCGATTATACTAATCTGATAGCAAAAATGCATTCAGTATTTTTGCTTCTGTTACATGTTGATCTGCTTAGTGAAGTTATTACTTTTATATAGGTTCTTATCATAATAATAATAATAATAATAATAATAATAATAATAATAAAACAACTACAAAGGCTCCATCGGGGAAGTTGCCCAGCGAGAAAAGGTAATAAAGAATTAACAATAAAACGATGTATATATATATATATATATATATATATACATATATATATATATATATATATATATATATATATATGTATGTATATATAAGTAATGAATGAAAATATGAAACATTTAAAGATTAGTAACAAGACGAGTTCACGCATAGTACACGATGAGCTTACGATGAGTTCATAAATAGTTCACGAATGTATGCCCGTTCGTGTCCACATTAACACGAACTGGCACGACAAGTTCACGACAAGTTCACGCAAAGTTTGCTTATAGTTTGCGTACTTCCCGCATTGGCACGACGAGTTCACGACATTCGGATAGTGTCGTGGCAACTCCGCCACGCCATATGAAAACGGGGCCTCTCCAACCCTTGGTCATTCTTCGATTAGCTTTGGAAGAGACATCCATGCTTACTGTCAGAGACACCATTGCAAAGAAGAGAAGATACCTATACTTGGCAGCTACTCTTGTAATGTAAAATTGCATTAACCTCTTAACAGAAGAGCCTATTACGGATAATTGCTGCAAGTTATTTATTTTTTACTTATTTCTTTCAGTTATTTGCTAGTTGGAATTATTTTGTGAAACTTTACCGATCTGATAGCAAAAATGCATTCAGTATTTTTGCTTCTGTTACATGTTGATCTGCTTAATGAAGTTAATACTTTTAATAATAATAATAATAATAATAATAATAAAAATAATAATAATAAGTATAAAACAACTCCAAAGACTCCATCGGGGAAGTTCCCAAGCGAGAAAAGGTAATAAAGAATTAACAATAAAACGATGTATATATATATATATATATATATATATATATATATATATATATATATATATATATATATATATATATATATATATATATATATATATATAGACATAAATATATATATAAATGTATTTATATATATATATATATATATATATATATATATATATATATATATATATATATATATATATATATATATATATATATATATATATATATATAAGTAATGAATGAAAATATAAAATATTTAAAGATTAGTAAGAACTTTAGAATATAACTGCCAAATATATAATATAAAACAAGACATGTCAACCTTTCAAAAAAAGAAAATAAATAAAAATAAAAAAAGTGTGAACTTTAGAAGTTTCACAAATTCAAATCAAACAGATGCATTTTAGTAGTTGTTGTTGTTTTTGGCTTCTGTGGAGCATATATATATCCATGTCTGCTAAACTTTCAGAAATATAATGGCAAAAAATAGTATTTTCTGTAATCATTGTTGTTTTTGCTAAAAGTACGTGTATTACTTATCGTCGTTGTTCCTACAAATTTAATAAAATGGCAAAACCTTGTATCCGCTGTAACCAATATTCTTTTTATTATCATTGAGTGTTGTACTTCATCGTTGTTCCCACGAATTCCAAGAATAAAGACGGTATAGCTGTCATTATACTTTTATTGTAGTTTCAGCATTATTTTTACTACATTTACTACAGTCATGGCATGGCACGCATTGCCATGCACTGGCACGCATCCTCCCTCATCATCCCGACGAGTTCACGATAAGTTCACGAACAGTGTGTGCATAGTTCACGACCCAGTCACGAAATTTTGTCGTGACCAAAATTTTGAACATTTCAAAATTCTTGTCACGACATGCCACGATGTCACAAGGTTTAGGAACACTTCACGCCAGTTCACAACGAGTTCATGCATTGGCACGACTCGAGTCGTGACAATGTGTGCCACAAATTCGTGCAAGTATCAGGGTGGCTTTAGTAATCAGCTAGAAATTGCAGGCAGTTTATAAAGTGAATAAGATTTGAATATATTTTCTTGATATAACTGAAATAAATTC
>NC_090738.1:138824305-138834305 GCF_036898095.1 Palaemon carinicauda | reverse complement strand
TATATATATATATATATATATATATATATATATATATATATATATATATATATATATATATATATATATATATACATATATATATATATATATATATATATATATATATATATATACGTATATATCTTTGTATATATAAATATATATATATATATATATATATATATATATATATATATATATATATATATATATATATATATATATATATGTGTGTGTGTGTGTGTGTCTATATATATATATATATATATATATATATATATATATATATATATATATATATATATATATATATATATATATATATATATATATATATATATAAATGTAATTCGATTAGCACGGATGAGTCTGCAAAACACCTTTTGGTTAAAAATAGTGGTAGTTTGTTAAAATGCCTCTAAAATTATATATATATATATATATATATATATATATATATATATATATATATATATATATATATATATATATATATATATATATATATATAACGTATTTTGAGCGAAGCATAAAATCTATTTTTGCGTGAGATGGCCATGTCGTCCTGATGGAAGTTCCTATAGGGTAGCTTCCTAGGGTATATTACAACTACGGCGATATTCCCTGAGAATTTACCTTAAGGTACCCAGAATTCTAACTCCTGGAGCGAATATCCCTAATGAAAGGGATATCGCGACATATCAGAGGACGTATTCTTGACACGCCACATGGCAATTTGCACCCCAAACAGAGATAACACATCGAAGCGGTCAATTGGCAAGAAAACGAAAACGAGAAAGAAAAAGTGGGAGCCGCTCCCAAGGCTTCCTCTTCTCCCGTTTCGTAAGCGTGCCTGGCGCCAATCCTGGCGCCATCTGTATTCCTTGTAGCGATACAAAAGGTGCTACAGATACTGTATGTAGGAGCAGTCCTACAGCTCTTTCATAGAAAGGGAAGGGCGGGTCCATCAGGACGACATGGCCATCTCACCCAAAAATTTATTTTTCGCTTCGCTCAAAATCCGTTTTTTTGGGATCAAGCCATGTCGTCCTGATGGAAGTATACTAGAGCATTACTGTATCTGTGGATTCTCAGAACGTGCCGTACTCCCCGGAGGTAATTTTTCCCGGTCGACTAGACCTAGAGACCTAAGATGTTATCGTTATACATCTTTTCAACTAACCATAAATCATGTTAGAGGTTCCTGCCCCCTACAGGGAAGAGTCCTACTTGACTCAGGAAAAGTCTCGAAAAGTACATATACCTATGTATGAATACCAGGCAAGCCGATATAGTGGTCTCACCCTATATTAAGTAAAGCATAGATTGTAAAGAACCACTGCGTCAATATGAAATATCGACCAGTTCTCCGCACAATACTTGTATTGGAGAAAAGTTTATATCCGCATAGGAGGAAGCTGTAAATCCGCCACCATCCCCTTATGGTGTGGGATCCTCCCGCTGAGGGAAAGCATAAACCAATGCAACATTAGCTTACATAAAGGAACAATCTATTAGAATTATCCCAGAAAAATATACATAGAATGAATACTCAGTTATATCAATAAATTGACACAGGTGAAGGAGACGCAAGGTTCTCAAGAACAAGTTTATTGATAGACAATAAACAGATAAGTTAACAACAATTATATATATATATATATATATATATATATATATATATATATATATATATATATATATATATATATATATATATATATATATATATATATATATATATATATATATATATATATATATATATATATATATATATATATATATATATATATATATATATATATATATATATATATATCAGATGATAACCAAAACTTTAAGCATAAGTAGGATAGTAAACAGAAACTTGTTTATCTGAAAGAAAAACATTAGTGCCACTTTTAACTTACCGAGGTATCAAGGTCAGAAAAGTCTGTATTACTAATCAGTTACATTAGCGTTAGAAACGCTCGGTACACATGTCTGCACTTATGCTAGGTTCACCTTTGCAAGTGGAACAGTCAACGTGGGCACCTCAGTGCCCTCACTTAGTTTGTAGCACAGTATGTAACTACACACTCACCCTGGAATTAATCGTCCCAATTAAAACCACTGTTCCTCGCAGAGTTAAACAGCAGGGTTAATGACGCAACCACTGCTACCACAGATCTCTTTAGTTGCTCCACTTGCTTCGCATAGTGGCGAAAGAACACTCTGGAAGACCTCCAGCCAGTGTATGAACGAAGATGTTCAAAATCCATACAATTAAGGAAATTTCAGGATGAAGCAACTTTCCTCGGATCGTGACCTGCGGGTGTACTGTCAGGATCCGCTCTGCGAATAAAATAAGTGATTTTCGCCCTGAGTTGATTCAGTGATAAATTTGAGCCTGATGCTTCTCCCCTGAATAGTTGACCACCCTTGAAGTCTAAAGTTCTATGAAGATAGACCTTTAGGCATTCTACTGGACATAGAGATGCATCTTCTCTCAGAGGGCAGATTCTCCAGGGACCCCACCTGTTGGTGGGTAACTCATTCTTGGCGAGAAACGTAGGATCCGGAAACAGGTTCAGTTCTCCCCCATCCAGGAACTGAACACGATCTTCCTCTCTCGAGAGGGCTACAATCTCACTAACCCTGGCCCCGGACGCGAGTGCAAATAGGAAAAAAACTTTTTGGGTCAAATCCTTTAACGCACCCTCCTCATTACACAACAGAGAAGCGAAAAGAAGAACTTTGTCTAAAGACCATGATATGGGCTTTGGAGGTGCTGAAGGTCTGAGCCTAGCGCAGACTTTTGGAACTTTATTGCCTTTTAGTAGATTTGCACTTATTTTCCTCTAGGAAGTCTATGCTGGCTTTCGAAATCCGGAAACGCTTTCTCACCGCTAGGGAGAAAAAATCATGAGCTGCAGGGTCCGGGTTTTGGGTAATGAAGCGCAGACAGTAGACTTCTGGACTCGCTGGGTCAGAACTGGATCTGCTAGCGGTAGAAACTTCAGCCGTAGTTCCAATGCCAGGGGGAACCACACGCTGTTCGGCCACTTGTGGGCCACTATTGCCGCTACCCCCCTTGAAGGATCTCAGTTTGTTGAGGACCCTCAACAGAAGGTTGTGAGGAAGGAACAGATAAATCCTGGACCATCTATTCCAGTCGAGGGACATCGCGTCCACTGCTTCCTCTAAGGGGTCCTCGTACGGGGACACGTACAGGGGTAACTTCTTGTTGTCTTTCGTCGCAAAGAGGTCTATCTGCAGTTCTGGGACTTGACTCAAGATGAAGGAGAATGATCCTGCGTCTAGGGACCATTCCGACTATATCGGTGTGAACCTGGATAGAGCGTCCGCTGTCACATTGCGGACTCCTTGAAGGTGAACTGCCGACAGGTACCACTTCTTCTTTTCCGCCAATCGGAAGATGGCCAACATCACATGGGTGAGAGGTGGTGACCTTGATCCATGTCGATTCAAGTATCTCACAACTACCTCGCTGTCCAGCACCAACTATATGTGGATCAAGTGACGCGAGGAGACTTTCTTTAAGGTAAGGAACACTGCCATAGCTTCTAGAAAGTTTATGAGAAAGGTCTTGAATAGCTTGGACCAAGTCCCCTGGACTTTTTTCCGATGAGAGTTACCTCCCCATCCCTCCTTCGAGGCGTCTGAGTGAATTGTCACCGACGGGGGAGGTGGCTGAAGAAGAACCGACTTCTTTAGATGTCTGGCTTGGGACCAAGGCCTGAAAAGAGTACGTAGACGAAACGGAACTGGTCTTCTCAGATCTCTTCGCGCGTTTGATGCATAACTTCTCCACACTCCGGTTGCATCGTTTAGCTGTGCTCTTAGCACCGGGTCTGTCATCGAAGCAAACTGGAGAGAACCCAGTACTCTCTCCTGCTCGTGTCTTGATATCCTTTCGGAATCTAGAAGTCTCTTGACAGACCCCGCTATCTCCTTCCTTTCTTAGCCGGGATGGAGAAACGGTGTGACATTAGGTCCCAGTGGATTCCCAGCCACTGGAACTTTTCAGATGGAGAAAGTCGAGATTTTTTTCTGTTGATCTTGAAGCCTAGATACTCTAGGAACTGGATCACATGAATGTAAGGTTACAAGCATTCTCTCTTGGATGCTGCCCACACCAGCCAGTCGTCCAGGTAGGCTACTACCTGAATTCCCTTTAGGCGTAATTACTTGAGAGCTACGCTCGCAAGCTCCGTGAAGATCCTTGGAGCTATATTTAGCCCGAATGGCATGGCTCTGAAGGCGCATAGTCTTCATTGTAGCCTGAACCCTAGGTAGGGGGAGAGTCGACGGTTGATTGGAACGTGCCAATAGGCGTCTGACAAGTCTATGGAGACGGTATATGCCCTCTTGGGCAGTAAGGCCCTTATATGTTGCAGTGTTAGCATCTTGAACTTGCATTTCGCTATAAACTTGTTGCGTGGCAACAAGTCCAGAATGACTCTGAGTTTTTCCGAGACCTTCTTGGGAACACAAAACAGCCTAACTTGGAATTTGATGGACTTTACCCTTCGGATCACTTTATTCCTCCAACAAATCTTGGATGTACTCCTCCAGAACGGGGGTGGAGTGTTGGAAAAACCGAGGGCACGGGGGTGGAGTGTTGGAAAAACCGAGGGCACGGGGGTGGAGTGCTGTACCAGCTTCAGCCCAGTCCATTCTTGAGTAGGCTGTGGGCCCAGGGATCAAAGGTCCACCGATCCTGAAAATTCTGAAGTATCCCTCCTACCGGTATCATCTCATTTGGACTGTTGTCCAGAGGTCTTGCCTCGCTGACCCCGACCACCCCTGAATCCCCTTCCCCCTGAGGGGCGCCTAGACGAGCCTCTGGCTGTTCCTCTAGGCTTTGCTCGAAAGAAAGTTGACTGCCCTTCGAACGTTGGGTTGAATGCCGGGGACTGCGTCTACACAGCCTGGGGTACCCACTGGAAAGTAGTCGGGATTTGTGCCACCATCTGGGCACTGAAGGCATCGGCAATTACTGTTGCTGTTACTGTTCAACTGGCTTGGCTGGCCGAGACGGTAGCCTAGTCCTTTTAGTCTTCCTCTTTGGTTGGGGACCCTCATCAGGGGAAGACTTTCTCTTGATAGACAGGCCCCACTTCTGGAGAAGATTTCTATTCTACGTGGCAGCCTTATCCACAACTTCTTTGACTAATTCGCTAGGGAAAAGGTCTTTGCCCCAAATGTTTGAGGAGATTAGCTTCCTTGGCTCGTGCCTCACCGTAGGCGAGGTGAACACGAACTCCCTACAAGCTCTCCTCGCCCTGACGAAGCTGTAAAGATCCTTCGTCACTGTGACCAGATGAATCTTGGCCACTACCATGAACATTTCATGGACCTTGGGGTCACTTGCCATCGTCTCAAGAGTGGTCTGAAGAGACATTGAGGCAGCCAGTCTTTCTTTTGTCTCGAGCTCTCTCAGCAAAAGAATGTCAGACAGCTTAGGGAGGTTCTCACCGATCTGATGTCCGGCAATATCAGCCTCCAACTTCTCGACATAGAAGGTAAGATGGACGTCCTTCCAGTCCTTGTGGTCCATGGGTAGGGCCAGCGACAAGGGTTTACACTCCTCCAGGGAGGGGCAAGGCTTGCCAGCCTCGACTGCTTTTAATACAGCCGCAAACCCTTTCTGCAAAAAGGGGAATGCTCTAGCAGGAGAGGACACAAAGGAAGGGAGCTTCTTACTCAATGCAGCTACCTTTGAGTTCGTGAAGCCCCTCTCTTTCATCGAAGATGAATGCAAAGCTTGAGCCTTAGCATGGTCCATCACTATGACCTCCTTCGGCTCTGTCTCCTCCTTTGAAGCTGGTTCCTTCCTCAACCGGACATAACAGTCCGGATATGACCTTTTGCTGGCCAGAATTCTACCTCCTCAAGGGGAACTGAACCCAGCTTATCCGACATGACGATCTTTCCAGTCGTCATCGGCATGTACTCAGCATATCTCCACGGGTTAGCATCTAAACACAAGGGAAGGTCTTTCACATTGAGCCTTTTCTTGGGCCCACGTGATGCTGCAAGCTTCTGCATCTGCAGTTCCATTGCAGCCGCCTTCTCCATATTCTCCTTCTGCATTTGTTGGATCATTCCAACAATGGAGGAGAGGGCCTGTCCCAGCTCTACTGGGAGAGTGGACGATGTTGAGGGAATAGGTTCATATTCAAATAAGCCATATATATTTTTGATACATTAATGTCTGAATTCTCTTAATGACCTCGGGATCAGAGCCCCAGGCGAAATCACACAAAGACAAGAGCTTGGCTCCGGCCGGGAATCGAACCCTGGTCGGCAAAGCTTTTATAGACAGTGACTAAGCCACTTGGCCACGAAGAAAGATAAAAGTCAATGACAATTCTTCTGTACTTATACCTGTCGAATTCAGGTATTTTATGAAAAACACGTATAAATGTGCAAAATTTATCATTAATTGAATGCCAAGTAACAAACTACCAATTAGCTACGATGGTGAAGATGGGTTGATTTCAATTCTAAGTACAAAATACCTGAATTCGACAGGTATAAGTACAGAAGAATTGTGATTGACTTTTATCTTTCGTTGTGGCAAAGTGGCTTAGTCACTGTCTATACAAGCTTGCCGACCAGGGTTCAAACTCCCGGCCGGAGCCAAGGACTTGTGTTTGTGTGATTTCGCCTGGGGCTCTGATCCCGAGGTCGTTAAGAGAATCCAGACATTAATGTATCAAAAATATATATGGCTTATTTGAATATGAAAAACACGTAAGAATGTGCCAAATTTATCATATATATATATATATATATATATATATATATATATATATATATATATATATATATATATATATATATATATATATATATATATATATATATATATATATATATATATATATATATATATATATATATATATATATATATATATATATAGAGAGAGAGAGAGAGAGAGAGAGAGAGAGAGAGAGAGAGAGAGAGAGAGAGAGAGAGAGAGAGAGAGAGTTAACAAAAGTTACCTTAGGACTTAATGACTTACGATAAAAAGCATATTGAGCTTTGACTAATTCCGAGTTTTTTTTTTTTTTTTTTTTTTGCTTGGCTACAAACTTTTTATTCCAAAATTAAGAACTAACTTAATATTTTGTAACATATACAGTATATATATATATATATATATATATATATATATATATATATATATATATATATATATATATATATATATATATATATATATATATATATATATATATATATATATGTGTGTGTGTGTGTATATATATATATATATATATATATATATATATATATATATATATATATATATATATATATATATATATATATATATATATATATATATATATATATATATATATATATATTGCAGTTATGTTTAACTTCATATATGTATAAAGTGACTGAACTTTTCAGACATATTTATGAATTACCTGGTTCACCTAGTTAATGTTTAGATCAGCTAAAAATTGCATATATTTTATTAAATTGACTAATATTTCAATATAATTGTTGCCATATTGACTGAAGTGAATCCATGATATGGATAATCGACCATCTTGCCCATGGACAGTTTTTGTGCAGATATCTGGGTAGTTTATAAGTTTGTTTGTGTATATGTGTGTGCGTTTGTGTACGTGTTTGTGTGAGTGTGTTTGTGTTTTTTGTGTGTGCGTTCCTGTTTATGAGATCGCAATTAATGGTCATATTTTTACTTTTTGAGACCGTTAAATTTCTCAAAATGATAAGGATTGAAAATTGGTCACTTAAGAACTTAAACATTATAAGCCTGACTTGTAAAACAAACTGTCTTAACTGTCTTTTGAAAGGCATACTATCTTAATCGTTAGGTCATAATGATACAAGAAACGGGTCATTGAGACTCATGTGTGTGTAGGCTCAAAATAACACCATTTACCAACCATTCATAAAAGTAAACAATTTCCCTCGTTATCTACCCAACCAAATCATTCAACTGAGTGCTCTGTTAATCCAGATAATCCATCTGAGTGCTCTAGTCATCCACTTATTCACTGACGAGCTCTGCTCACTATGAGTTTGCTAATCCAGGTAGTGACACTTACACGTAATTCGTGTTTAAATTTTAACTTATAATAAATTCATTACGTTCATAACTCCAATCCAGGCATATCACAATTAATTAGATACTTATCTGTGTTATAAAGCTGAAAATTTATTGGATTTGGTATTTTGTCTTCATTGAGATGGGTCATCCAAGGCTTCTACCTATCAAAATAGTTCACCCTTTGACCATAATCCTACAGTAAGACTTCATATACTAAAAGAAAGCACTGCTTGTCAATGGTCAAGGCCAGCTAGTGGTCAGTAAGCCCAAGGTGAATCGTTAAATTTTATTCTTTGATTGTTTTCTTATCCGATTATATTTCATGTACGTTTCTTTATTAAATATCCCATATACAGTTGTTTGACAATATCAATATACAACCAGATATTAGTCAATATGCCAAAAAAATATGATATCATTCTAGTCACTCAAAATTTTCTAAAATTTTTAGATAAGTTCTAAATTGACTGGTTTATTTAGGCCTTTCACAAATTTCCTGAACAGTTCAGTCACTTTATTAACTATCTATATTCAGAAATCAATTGTAATATGCACACATATCTATCAATCTCTCTATCTCTCTATATATAAGCTATGGCAGGCATAATAACTTCTATTTGTGTTCGATCTACTGGAATCCTGACATAGATGATTCTATCTTTGATTGTCTTCTTACCAGTATGGCTAAGATATATGAAAAGGATAGAAAGGCCTCTATTGTCTTTGTTGGTGATTTCAATGCTCACCATAAGGAGTGGTTAAATTCTGTTTCTCCTACTGATCGCCATGGCTTAAGAGTTTTAGAATTTGCCTCTGAATCAGGCTATGAACAAATAATAAGTGAAGCTACTCTTAGGTCCGGTAACTGCTTAGACCTCGTATACACTGACTCCCCTGGCGTTGTAACAAGTAAGGTTGGTTCTCCAGTTGGGACATTTGATCATGCCTTGATTTTATTATTAGTGACGACTGAGCAGCCTGTCCCTGATGTATCTTACCCATGTAAGATTCATATGAAATCTCAAGCAGACTGGAATGATATTTTGCATGATCTTTTGGGCTTGAATTGGTCACAATTGTATAGCAGTGTTCATCTTGTAGTCCCTTTGAATGAGAAACTAGTTAACATAATAGGCATATCACTCATCGTGTACTAAGGTACCGAGTGAAGGATAAACCATGGTTTAATGATGATTGTAGACGTGCTTATTTGGAGACGTTGGAGGCCTATCATCTTCGGGAAGGTAACAGATCAGATGTGACCTGGAATAACAGTACTTAGCTCAGAGCTTTTGCTCAGAGAGTTTATGTTCAACTGAAAAAGAATACAATTTAACAATTGATGAAACCCTTTCCGGTACAACCCAGCAGCATAAGTGATGGTGTAACCTCAAATCTGCACTCTCCGGTATAGATGCAACAGTTCCTCCTTTACTTAAAACAGATGGCTCTGTCGCTCATTGTCCAAAGGAAAAGGCAACCCTTTTGGGAGATGTGTTTCCTCATTTCCTTTTCCCTGAGGTTGAACTAATTAGTTTAGCTTTTCGATCATGTGAAATTCAAGCTTTCTTGATGGACCTAGATGCTTATGGAGGTGTAGACCAAAATTGTATTTTTCCTTTGTTTCTTATAAAGATTGCAGATTTCTTAGCTCCAAAGTTATCTATAATTTTGCACAAGTTAGCAAGAAGAGGAGCTTTTAGCACTTGTTGGCGAATTGGTAATGTTACTCCAATTATGTAAATGTGTTTATAGTAGCTCAAGTACAACTGACTACCACCCAATTTCCATAACTCCCATATTATCTAAAGTATTTTAACATCTTTTGGCAAATTGTCTCAATAGGTTTACTGAAGGTAATAATTTGTTCCCTAGTTTGCAATTTGGTTCTCGTAAAGGCCTTGGAGCATA
>NC_090738.1:138809305-138821805 GCF_036898095.1 Palaemon carinicauda | reverse complement strand
ACGTCTAAAAAGCTTTGCTGAAGTTGATAATTTGCTCTCTAGTTTGTAATTTGGTTTTTGTAAAGCTTTGGAACTCTTGATGGCCCTCTTATAATCTCCAATGCAGCACACAAATCCCTTGAATGTGGTCAATATGTTCGTACTATTGGGCTTAATTTATTGCTGCCTCTGCATGTGATTATTATAAAGCAATTCTTTTCAAAGTTGGACAACATGGATTGTATGGGTCTTCTCTTAGCACTATTATCAAATTGTTATGTAATAGATCGCAAAGAGTTGTTATTGATGAGCACCATAGTGAGCATAGGAATGTGATATCTGGTGTTCTTCAGGGTAGTGTTTTAAGCTCACTGCTGTTCATATTATATACACACTATATGTGGTTTGGCCTAAAAACCAAGCTCAGTGCATATAGATATGAAGATACACTCTTTCCATTAATTCCATCTCCTGAATGTAGATATGGGGTTGCTGGAACCCCTAATTGAGATTTAGTTAGGATTATTGCATGATGTAAATTATGTGGTATGAAATTGAATCCTAACAAAACTCAAATTAGGTCAAGGACAGTTGGTCCTCAATATCCGGATCTCCGCATTGACAATGCTTCTTTAACCGTTATAATTCTTTTAAAGTTTTGGTTGTTGATTCTCGACAAAAAATATTCTTTGAGAAACACATTAGGCCTGTGTCTTCTTCAATTGCAAAAAGAAAAATTGGTCTCCTGAGAAAGTCTTATAAGATTTTCGGTGATAAATCTAGTCCGAATATGAGTTTTAACCCTGGATAGGTACGCTCCTCGGACACCCCTTTAAGGGTATACTCGGTCGCGAACGACCCTGACTCCGAAAAAAATTCAGGAAAAATCTAGTTATGCATCAATCTCTATTGTTTGACTTGCTAAAAATACTTCAAAGAATGCTAAAAACTACTGAAAATATAAATGATACCCATCTACAAAATAACTATTTATTGGAAATAAATTAAAAATTTAAGTATACAAAAAAAGACTTGACGTAAATATTCACAAAAAATAGAAATATACATATACACATAAATCCCTTTAGGGACACCTTTTTAGATGGCAAAGCAATAGCATGTAATTTCTGGAAATGAGTTGGACCCATAGAAGTCAAGATCTGAAATGAGAAAAAAGTGTAACTTTTTTGGCCCAAAATTTTTTTTTCCAAATTTCATGAATTTTTTTGGGTACCCAAATGAAATAGGAAGAGGCTAATTTTTTTTATAGAATAAACTCATTTTATCCTAGAACGGAAATACATAATAAAATGTGCACTAAGATGTAATTTACTGTTATATCAGGGGCGAAATCGAAAGGTAATTTTTTGACGGCCTAGTTTCACAATGTAAATTTCTTATGAAAATCATTGTATCTCAAATAAAATATGATATTTATGCATTAAAATATACCAAAATATCAAAAATTCTATACAGAACAAGAATATATAGAGATATGCCAACTTACCTTTCGGGTATGTCAACAAAATGGCCGCAGACCGCAACAACTCTTACAGCCCAATCTACCACTTGAAATGAAGAATGGGGTTGCAAACTCCATATTATCATCAACATCTCTTTTTAACTCCATTAGAAGTGTGTTGATGACATCCACTTCGAGGGAATACTGCCTGCTGGCCATTATTGAAGATAAATTCAAAATAAATAGAAAAAAATCAAATTTGCAAAAAATAAAAAAAAAAATTCAGAAATTTGCATTTGAGGGAAAATGGACCTCATGGCAATATATGGCATCTAAGCCAAAACCAATGTCATGCAAGTCGTAGACACACCATCCATCCACACTTTCCAACTATAAAGAACCAAACAAGTATCAACACTGTTCGACAATTTATAATCATGTAATAACTTTGCTGTTTGATCACTTACCCCTATAAAGGTATGTCAGGGTCGAGGTCGACCCCTGGGGGGGGGGGTAAAAAAACGGGTAAGGAGGGAAGTTAGACGAAAATCAGTCCTAAAGCAGACAATGGCATGTAGACTAGTCACCCCTTGCAGGTCGATCACTTCCATATTCGAGACAGCTGATGATTTATGGGAAAAAAAAAGGTTTTCAAAATGCTGTAGGGGTCGCATACGACCCATCATACCTTTCCAGGGTTAATTCTTTTATTCTACCTTGATTCGAGTATTGTTCTCCTGTCTGGTCTTCAGCTGCTGATTCTTATCTTAATTTGTTCGACAGCAACTTATGGTCTAATAAATTTCTCATCCCTGATATAGATAATAATCACTGACACCATCTTTCAATTAGTTCGTTATGCATGTTGCATTATATTTTTCATAATTCTGTTCATGGTTCTCATTAAGTTCTTCCCGAACAATGCCATACTGTTTTTTATTCTAGGTATGAAATGAATTCTAATAGTCAGGCCTTCTCCATCATGAAGCTCAATGCTTCACAGTATTCTGGAAGTCTCATTCCAGCTGTGACCAAGTTGTGGAACGATTTTCCTAATCATTTAGATGAATCGGTAGAAATTCAAAAGTTCAAATTTGCAACAATTGTTCTTGTCTTTATATATAAACTAGCCGTTTTAATATTATTACTGTTCCTTAAACATATTATTTTGACTTTTCACTTCTGATCATCCTTATTTCGTTTCCCCACACGGATATTTTTCGCCGTTGGAATCCGTGGGCTTAAAGCATTGTGATTTTCTAACTAGTGTTGTAGCTTAGTTAGTAACACACACACACACACACACACACACACACATATATATATATATATATATATATATATATATATATATATATATATATATATATATATATATATATATATATATATATATATATATATATATACATAAATATGTATATATATACATGTGTATATATATATATATATATATATATATATATATATATATATATATATATATATATATATATATATATATATATATACATATATATATATATATATATATATATATATATATATATATATATATATATATGTATATATTTAAGTATATAAACATATATATATATATATATATATATATATATATATATATATATATATATATATATATATATATATATATATATATATATATATATATATTTAAGTATATAAACATATATGCATACATATATATATATATATATATATATATATATATATATATATATATATTTAAGTATATAAACATATATGCATACATATATATATATATATATATATATATATATATATATATATATATATATATATATATATATATATATATATATATTTAAGTATATAAACATATATGCATACATATATATATATATATATATATATATATATATATATATATATATATATATATATATATATATATATATATATATATATATATATATATATATATGGTCTCAGGCCATGTCGTCCTGATGGAAGTTCCTATAGGGTAGCTTCCTAGGGTATATTACAACTACGGCGATATTCCCAGAGAATTTACCTTAAGGTACCCAGAATTCTAACTCCTGGAGCGAGTATCCCTTATGAAAGGGATATCGCGACATATCAGAGGACGTATTCTTGACACGCCACATGGCAATCTGCACCCCAAACAGAGATAACACATCGAAGGGGTCAATTGGCAAGAAAACGAAAACGAGAAAGAAAAAGGGGGAGCCGCTCCCAAGGCTCCCTCTTCTCCCGTTTCGTAAGCGTGCCTGGCGCCAATCCTGGTGCCATCTGTATTCCTTTTTGCGTAGCTTAATCTTGGATTTATTCATCTTTTCATGGCTTCTCCAACTTCGTCGACCTCTGATAAGTTGAGTACCATTTCTTTTATGTACAAATGTAGGCTCTTGGTAAATTTTAAAAGTGAATAATAGGATTAATCTTTGTTATAAGAGCCGTTGCCTACCGGAGGCGTCATGGACGCTGTCGCTCGCTAGGTATGAGTTTTAGTTAGCCAGAGCGACATTCCCGGTTGTTTTGCTTTAATAAATTTTAGCTATTTAGCGTTACATAGGATTTCCTTTCTCGTGCTTTAAGTATTATTTTGGCGAAGTATTCGCCAACTCTGGCCTACGCTAGGCCATGTAGCCTAGTCGTTTGGTCCTAGTACTTTCCTGCATGATTTTGGATTTCCGAGTGTTTTAAAATTTTATTGAAGCTTTAGGCTTTTTTTTATATATTTAAGATTATTTTTAATATTTCCAAGATAATATACGAGTGAGTTTCGGTGATTTAGGTAATCGATTCTCTTGGTGCCTAGGCTAAGTTGCTTATGGAACCTTAGTATACTTTCTCATACTCCCCGGTTGCTTTCTTTTCTTCGGAGAAGGTTTGCAATCCCTTTCCCTCTGTTTAAGCCTTGAGCTTAACCCTAGTGGTTTATCTGGATTAACTTTCGATACAACTATACTGGGGTGTTACTGTACCTCCCTGTTCCAGTAAGTCTGGTTTCAGAGAGGGACAGAACATCAGAGTTTTTAGTCTGAGTCTGTGTTTGTCTGGCTTGGGGTAGAGTTTCCCTTGCTGGCCTGACACAGACATAGGAGGCTTAGCTTCCTTAGGTCACTGCCGAAGGTTTCTGTACGAGATGATTCCTTCTTTTGTGATCTAGCAGACTAGTCCTTGTTGCTGTTCTCGGTGGGAGGATAAGATCCTTTCCCTGGGAGTAGCAACTGCTTCCTTGCTTTGGTTCAGTGGGGGCTGGCAAGTATTGCTGGCCTCCCTCCTTGGATCTCCCTTAGGCTAAGATGAGTTTTCTTGGCTGCGGGTGATTCTTCACTAAAGCAAGGTTGGTAGGACCCTCTTTTGTCCCTTCCCCCTCTATTTCCGTAATGGCCTAGCCATTACAGTACTGTACGTCATTCTACATCTGGACCTAGGATAGGTTAGGATGTGGAATTGACTCAGTCCCTTGCCGGCCGGCAGACTCGGGTCTTCTGCTTTGAGTGCTGCCCAGACCTCCCTTGGTCCCTCATCCATGCCTGCCTGTAGAGCCAGACGGCATTGGTCAGGAAGCCTGAATTAGATTCGCCCCTTCCTTATATGCACTCTTTCAGATTGCCGGGCTTGGAGGTAGTTTACGCTCTTATCCCGGCATCCATTCTGTTTTCTTCTAGTGCTGTACCCGACCCGGCTGCCGGCCTATGAGGCCGGCAGCCGGGCAGTCGTAGTCCTCTGGTTCTTTTGCTGCTGGCCGGCATCGGTTGTTTACCTTTGCCGGCCGGCTATTGTCAGACCTTGTCTGCCGGTCGCTATGAGCAGTGGCCGGCAGCAGGGTACTACCTTGTGTAGTTGCTGCCCGGCAGTCATTGCCGGCCGACATTGGCTGTTGCCGGCCGGCACATGCATTTGAACCAGCGTTCTGCCGCCTTATAGCTGCTAAGTAGTATACTTTAAAGCTAGTTATGGTGTGTGCCGGCCGGCACATTACCTTCTATACTGTACCAGTATTCTTCAGTATAACATATACTGTAGGAAGAAAACTATAGTATAAGTTTTGGTACAGCACTGTGTGTTCTAACACTTTTGTGTTGTCTTGCACAGCCCTTTGGTGTTGCCTTACAGATAAGAAAGTGAGTTCTTTCTTGTCTATTATCCGGGATTTTAAAATCATATCTTAGGTGTGAGCTCCACTTGTTTCCTCTGGAAATTTTTCATTGGTTACTCTAGGAAAGATTAACCATACGATTTTATTATCTGGAAGGCTGCAACAATTGGTTGTGCGGGGAAACACAAGTGTATGTCTTTCCTTTCTGATTTGTTTTGCTAACTGTGCATATCCAGTGATACGTAGTTCACTTGATACTCATGGAAATTTCTTCTCTTTGCAGGAGGTAAGTCCATAGTACGGAAGTGCTTTCTGCAACGTCCACAGTAAGAACTTCTGTGGACATGAGTTATGTAGGAGGCACGCAGCATGCGCTGTCTCCAAGGGTGATCTCCGGTATTGGGACCCCCAGGTATGTACCGTGTGCTCTAACCTGATTACTGAGGCTTCTGATTCCCCAAGACAGCGGAATCGAGGGATATAGCAAGGGAGAAGCTTCGCACCTAGGTAAGGGGCCTCCAGAAGAAAACCTCTGAACCTTATCTTCCAAGTGAGAAGATGAGGGCTTACCTTTTCCCTAGGGCATCAGCTAATGCAGTGATTCCCCAGCCTCCTGGCAGGAGGCCAGGATGAAGATCAAGCCCCAGACATTGTAGAGGAGGAAGCCAACGAGGTGTCGGCTGCTCAGGTTCTGATCCCTGAACCTATTCCCTCAACATCGTCCGCTCTCCCAGTAGAGCTGGGACAGGGCCTCTCCTCCATTGTTGGAATGATCCAACAAATGCAGAAGGAGAATATGGAGAAGGTGGCTGCAATGGAACTGCAGATGCAGAAGCTTGCAGCATCACGTGGGCCCCAGAAAAAGCTCATATTGAAAGACCTTCCCTTGTGTTCAGATGCTAACCCGTGGAGATATGCTGAGCACATGCCGATGACGACTGGAAAGATCGTCATGTCAGATAAGCTGGGTTCAGTTCCCCTTGAGGAGGTGGAATTCTGGCCCAGCAAAGGGTCACATCCGGACTGTTATGCCCGGTTGAGGAAGGAACCAGCTTCAAAGGAGGAGACAGAGCCGAAGGAGGTCATAGTGATGGACCATGCTAAGGCTCAAGCTTTGCTTTCATCTTCGATGAAAGAGAGGGGCTTCACGAACTCAAAGGTAGCTGCATTGAGTAAGAAGCTCCCTTCCTTTGTGTCCTCTCCTGCTAGAGCCTTCCCCTTTTTGCAGAAAGGGTTTGCGGCTGTATTAAAAGCAGTCGAGACTGGCAAGCCTTGCCCCTCCCTGGAGGAGTGTAAACCCTTGTCGCTGGCCCTACCCATGGACCACAAGGACTGGAAGGACGTCCATCTTACCTTCTCAGTCGGGAAGTTGGACGCTCGAGAGAGAGCTCGAGACAAAAGGAAGACTGGCTGCCTCAAGGTCTCTTCAGACCACTCTTGAGACGATGGCAATTGACCCCAAGGTCCATGAAATGTTCATGGTAGTGGCCAAGATTCATCTGGCCACAGTGACGAAGGATCTTTACAGCCTCGTCAGGGTGAGGAGAGCTTGTAGGGAGTTCGTGTTCACCTCGGCTACGGTGAGGCACGAGCCAAAGAAACTAATCTCCTCCAACATTTGGGGCAAAGACCTTTTCCCTAGCGAATTGGTCAAAGAAGTTGTGGATAAGGCCGCCACGGAGAATAGAAATCTTCTCCAGAAGTGGGGCCTGTCTATCAAGAGAAAGTCTTCCCCGGATGAGGGTCCCCAACCAAAGAGGAAGACTTATAGGACTAGGCTACCGTCTCGGCCAGCCAAGCCAGTTAAACAGTAACAGCAACAGCAATTGCCGATGCCTTCAGTGCCCCAGATGGTGGCACAAACCCCGACCACTTTCCAGTGGGTATCTCAGGCCGTGTCGACGCAGTCCCCGGCATTCAACCCAACGTTCGAAGGGCAGTCAACTTCCATTCGAGCAAAGCCTAGAGGAGCATCCAGAGGCTCGTCTAGGCACCCCTCAAGGGGAAGGGGATTCAGGGGTGGTCGCGGTCAGGGAGGTAAGACCTCTGGACAACAGTCCAAATGAGATGATTCCGGTAGGAGGGAGACTTCAGAATTTTCAGGATCGGTGGACCTTCGATCCCTGGGCCCACAGCCTACTCAAGAATGGACTGGGCTCAAGCTGGTACAGCACTTCACCCCCGTGCCCTTGGTTTTTCCAACACTCCACCCCCGTTCTGGAGGAGTACATCCAAGATTTGTTGGAGGAATAAAGTGATCCGAAGGGTAAAGTCCATCAAATTCCAGGCTGTTTTGTGTTCCTAAGAAGGACTCGGAAAAACTCAGAGTCATTCTGGACTTGTCGCCACTCAACAAGTTCATAGTGAACTGCAAGTTCAAGATGCTAACACTGCAACACATAAGGACCTTACTGTCCAAAAGGGCATATATCGTCTCCATAGACTTGTCAGACGCCTATTGGCACGTTCCAATCAACCGTCAACTCTCCCCCTACCTAGGCTTCAAGCTACAACGAAGACTATACGCCTTCAGAGCCATGCCATTAGGGCAAAATATAACTCCAAGGATCTTCACGAAGCTTGCGAGCGTAGCTCTCAAGCAATTACGCCTAAAGGGAATTCAGGTAGTAGCCTACCTGGACGACTGGCTTGTGTGGGCAGCATCCAAGAGAGAATGCTTGTAAGCTTCCATTCATGTGATCCAGTTCCTAGCGTATCTAGGCTTCAAGATCAACAGAAAAAAGTCTCGACATTCTCCATCTCAAAAGTACCAGTGGCTGGGAATCCACTGGGACCTAATGTCACACCGTTTCTCCATCCCAGCGAAGAAAAAGAAGGAGATAGCGGGGTCTGTCAAGAGACTTCTAGATTCCGAAAGGATATCAAGACGCGTACAGGAGAGTGTACTAGGGTCTTTCCAGTTTGCTTCGGTGACAGACCCAGTGCTAAGAGCACAGCTAAAGCATGCAACCGGAGTGTGGAGAAGTTATGCATCAAACGCGCGAAGAGATCTGAGAAGACCAGTTCCGTTTCGTCTACGTACTCTTCTCAGGCCTTGGTCCCAAGCCATACATCTAAAGAAGTCGGTTCTTCTTCAGCCACCTCCCCCGTCGGTGACAATTCACTCAGATGCCTCGAAGGAGGGATGGGGAGGTCACTCTCATCGGAAAAAAGTCCAGGGGACTTGGTCCAAGCTATTCAAGACCTTTCTCATAAACTTTCTAGAAGCTATGGCAGTGCTCCTTACCTTAAAGAAAGTCTCCTCGCGTCACTCGATCCACAGCGAGGTAGTTGTGAGATCGACATGGATCAAGGTCACCACCTCTCACCCAGTTGATGTTGGCCATCTTCCGATTGGCAGAAAAGAATAAGTGGTACCTGTCGGCAGTTCACCTTCAAGAGGTCCGCAATGTGACAGCGGACGCTCTATCCAGGTTCACACCGATAATGTCGGAATGGTCCCTAGACGCAGGATCATTCTCCTTAATCTTGAGTCAAGTCCCAGAACTGCAGATAGACCTCTTTGCGACGAAAGACAACAAGACGTTGCCCCTGTACGTGTCCCCGTACGAGGACCCCTTAGAGGAAGCAGTGGACGCGATGTCCCTTGACTGGAACAGATGGTCCAGGATTTATCTGTTCCCTCCTCACAACCTTCTGTTGAGGGTCCTCGACAAACTGAGATCCTTCAAGGGGGTAGCGGCAATAGTGGCCCACAAGTGGCCGAACAGTGTGTGGTTCCCCCTGGCATTGGAACTACGGCTGAAGTTTCTACCGCTAGCAGATCCAGTTCTGACCCAGCGAGTCCAGAATTCTACTGTCTGCGCTTCATTACAGAAAACCTGGACCCTGCAGCTCATGAATTTTTCTCCCTAGCAGTGAGAAAGCGTTTCAGGATTTCAAAAGCCAGCATAGACTTCCTAGAGGAAAATAAGTGCAAATCTACTAGAAGGCAATAAAGTTCCGAAAGCCTGCGCTAGGCTCAGACCTTCAGCACCTCCAAAGCTCATTTCATGGTCTTTAGACAAAGTACTTTATTTCGCTTCTCTATTGAGTAATGAGGAGGGTGCGTTAAGGGATTTGACCCAAAAAGTTTTTTTCCTATTTGCACTCGCGTCCGGGGCCAGGGTTAGTGAGATTGTAACCCTCTCGAGAGAGGAAGATCGTGTTCAGTTCCTGGATGGGGGAGAACTGAACCTGTTTCCGGATCCTACGTTTCTCGCCAAGAATGAGTTACCCACCAACAGGTGGGGTCCCTGGAGAATCTGCCCTCTGAAAGAAGATGCATCTCTATGTCCAGTAGAATGCCTAAAGGTCTATCTTCATAGAACTTCAGACTTCAAGGGTGGTCAACTATTCAGGGGAGACACATCAGGCTCAAATTTATCACTGAATCAACTCAGGGCGAAAATCACATATTTTATTCGCAGAGCGGATCCTGACAGTACACCCGCAGGTCACGATCCGAGGAAAGTTGCTTCATCCTGAAATTTCCTTAATTGTATGGATTTTGAACATCTTCGTTCATACACTGGCTGGAAGTCTTCCAGAGTGTTCTTTCGCCACTATGCAAAGCAAGTGGAGCAACTAAAGAGGTCTGTGGTAGCAGTGGGTTGCGTCATTAATCCTGCTGTTTAACTCTGCGAGGAACAGTGGTTTTAATTGGGACGATTAATTCAAGGGTGAGTGTGTAGTTACATACTGTGCTACAAACTAAGTGAGGGCACTGAGGTGCCCACGTTGACTGTTCCACTTCCAAAGGTGAACCTAGCATAAGTGCAGACATGTGTGCCGAGCGTTTCTAACACTAATGTAACTGATTAGTAATACAGACTTTTATGACCTTAATACCTCGGTATGTTAAAAGTGGCACTAATGTTTTTCTTTCAGATAAACAAGTTTCTGTTTACTATCATACTTATGCTTAAAGTTTTGGTTATCCTCTTCTTGTATATATATATATATATATATATATATATATATATATATATATATATATATATATATATATATATATATATATATAATTTTTGTTAACCTGTCTGTTTATTGTCTATTAATAAACTTGTTCTTGAGAACCTTGCGTCTCCTTCACCTGTGTCAATTTATTGATATAATTGAGCATTCATTCTATGTATATTTATCTGGGATAATTCTAATAGATTGTTCCTTTATGCAAGCTATTGTTGCATTGGTTTATGCTTTCCCTTAGCGGGAGGATCCCACCCCATAAGGGGATGGTGGCGGATTTACAGCTTCCTCCTATGCGGATATAAACCTTTGTCCACTACAAGTATTGTGCGGAGAACTTGTCGATATTTCATATTGACGCAGTGGTTCTTTACAAACTATGCTTTACTTAATATAGGGTGAGACCACTAAATTGGCTTGCCTGGTATTCATTCATAGGTATATGTACTCTTCTAGACTTTTCCAGAGTCTAGTAGGACTCTTCCCTGTAGGGGGCAGGAAGCTCTAACATGGTTTATGGTTAGTTGAAAAGATGTATAACGGTAACATCTTAGGTCTCTAGGTCTAGTCGACTGGGAAAAATTACCTCCGGGGAGTACGGCACGTTCTGAGAATCCACAGATACACTAATGCTCTGGTATACTTCCATCAGGACGACATGGCTTGAGCCCAAAAAACGGATTTTGAGCGAAGCGAAAAGTCTATTTATGGGTGAGATGGCCATGCCGTCCTGATGGACCCGCCCTTCCCTTTCTATGAAAGGGCTGTAGGACCCCTCCCTACATACAGTATCTCTAGCACCTCATGTATCGCTACAAAGAATACAGATGGCGCCAGGATTGGCGCCAGGCACGCTTACGAAATGGGGGAAGAGGGAGCCTTGGGAGTGGTTCCCCTTTTTCTTTTTCGTTTTCGTTTTTTTGCCAATTGACCCCTTCAATGTGTTATCTCTGTTTGGGGTGGAGATTGGTATGTGGCGTGTCAAGAATACGTCCTCTGATATGTCGCAATATCCCTTTCATTAAGGATATTCGCTCCAGGAGTTAGAATTCTGATTACCTTAAGGTGAATTCTCTGGGAATATCGCCGTAGTTGTAATATACCCTAGGAAGCTACCCTATATGAACTTCCATCAGGACGACCAGGCCATCTCACCCAAAAATAGATTTTTCGCTTCGCTCAAAATCCGTTATATATATATATATATATATATATATATATATATATATATATATATATATATATATATATATATATATATATATATATATATATATATATATATATATATATATATATATATATAATATATTATAAACAACGACATTATGAAAAATTACACTATTGACAAAATTTCATTTACAAAGCGTTCCATTTATAAAATTACCAAGACCGGATGAAGACCCCAGTTGCGTGCCCAAGCAAGACAATGCCATATCTTTTCCGCTGTAAAGTAAATCGACAAAGCTTTCATGATTTATGGCACAGCTCACAAAGTCCCGATAGCCTCGTCGTGGAACGAGGGGTTTATGGGCTCAAAGGCTGGTTGCCAAGAGTTCCATTTGGAGATAATGGTATTTTGTTAATGTTACTTTCGTGTTTTATCCCAACGGTGGAACTTACCTGGTATGGTATTGCGGATATAGAGACTACAAAATTCTCTGGAGCGACGATATTTAGGTGAAGCAATTACACACACACACACACACATACACACACACACACACACACACACACACATATATATATATATATATATATATATATATATATATATATATATATATATATATATATATATATATATATATATATATATATATATATATATATATATATATATATATATATATATATATATATATATATATATATATATATATATATATATATATATATATATATATATATATATATATATATATATATATATATATATATATATATACAGTATATGTATCCTAATATATACATATA
>NC_090738.1:138791805-138804305 GCF_036898095.1 Palaemon carinicauda | reverse complement strand
AAAGGCCGTGAATGAAATCAAACACCTGTCGGCGCATGGGAGCAGGAATCCAAGGTCGCGGTCTACCAATACTGACGTAACAGAGGAGGGTGGTGTTGGAGTCTTCGAGGGGAAAGTCTTCCCAACGGAGGGACGTGCAGGATGTCCTACAAGCTTGATACTCTGGATACTGTCGTTGGGCTTCAGCCAGGGTGTTGTAATCCAATACCAGTTGAACGGCAGCCAACGTGTTTCTTGACAGGGCATCGGCAACGGGATTCATTTTCCAGGGCACGTATTGGAGGGTGCAATTGTATTCAGCCACGGCGGAGAGATGTCGCCGTTGACGGGCGGACCAGGCGTCAGACTGTCGAGTGTAGGCGTGAACCAGAGGCATGTGGTCTGTGGGAATGACGAAGGGCGTACCTTCTAAGAAATGGCGAAAGTGACGGACAGCCAAGTGCACCAACAGCAATTCTGGATCGAAGGTAGAATAACCCGATTCTGCCTTGGACAGTTTTCTGCTGAAGAAGGCCAATGGGCGGGGCAAGCCTTTGACCACCTGCTCGAGTACTGCACCAATAGCGATGTCGCTGGCATCGGTGGAGAGAAGGAGAGGGGCGTGTGGGATAGGAAAAGTGAGAGCCGCAGCAGTTGATAGGGCTTTCTTTGCATTGCAGAAGGCTGCTTCTTGAAGGGGACCCCACTTCAGGTCCTTCGGCTTGCCCTTGATGGAGGCGTAGAGGGGAGCAAGAGTGGCGGCAATGGCTGGCAGAAAACGGTGATAATAGTTGATCAAGCCCAAGAATTCCTGCAGAGCTTTGACGGTCGAGGGCACGGGGAAGTTCTGAATGGCTGCTACCTTCTCAGGGAGGGGGTGGACACCTTCAGGAGTGATGCGTTGCCCTAAGAACGACACTTCGTTGGCGCCAAAGGTACACTTGTCGTACCAGACTACAAGGCCCTTTTGTTGCAGGCGGTCGAGTACGATGCGCAGTTGACGGAGGTGTTCCTCTTTTGAGGAGGCGAACACAAGTATGTCGTCCACATAACATACACAGAAAGGGAGGTCCCCTAAGATGCCATCCATGAGACGTTGAAACGTGGCCCCAGCATTACGAAGGCCAAAACAGGAGTAGTTGAAGGTGTATGTACCAAACGGAGCGGTGATGGCAGTCTTGGGGATGTCTTCTGGGTTCATAGGCACCTGATAATACCCCTTCAGGAGATTGAGCATAAAGAAAACCTTTGCTTTGTGCAGGAAGGAGGTCACGTCAGCAATGTTTGGGAGGGGGTAGTGATCCGGTTCTGTTTGCATGTTCAGGCGCCTGTAATCCCCGCACGGACGGAGGGAGCCGTCTTTCTTCAGAACGATGTGTAAGGGTGACGACCATGGGCTGGAGGCCTTTTGGCAAAGGCCCATTTCTTCCACTTCGGCGAACGTCTGTTTGGCGGCTGCCAACCGTTCCGGTGCCAGATGTCTGAATTTTGCGAAGACTGGGGGTCCCGTCGTCTTGATATGGTGATAAATACCGTGCTTGGCAGGAACCGTGGGCGTTTGGCGAAGTTCTGGACGGAAAACTTCCGGATACAACGTGAGGAGGTGGGCTTAGGCATCCGTGGGTGCACTAATATGGAGAGCGAGGTTAGAGGGGGCGGGTTGAAGAGGTGTCGACAAGTACGAGTCTGCGTTGACCAATCGTCGGTGGGCGACATCGACCAGAAGGTGGAAATGAGAGAGAAAATCCGCACCAAGGATTGGCATGGTGACGTCAGCAACGACAAACTTCCAATTGAATTTACCATTTCCGAACGATAATGTGAGGTTCTCGTAACCGTAGGTGGGTATCACAGATCCGTTGGCAGCTACCAAGCGGACGTCGGCAGATGTAGACAGACTACTTCGTGTCTTGAAGAGTTTCCTTGGCAAAAGAGAACGACAAGCACCCGTGTCTACCAAAAATCGCACGCCCGTTCCTGCATCCTGTAAAAAGAAAAGATTAGAAACACGGGAGGCTACAGCCACGAGCGATGGCCTACTTACACGTTTTTTGGCCACTGACAATCCTCGGCACATTTCTTCGCAGTTGCCCCGAATCTGAAGTGGTAGTAGCAAAACTGCGGCGGTTTGGAGGTAGTAAGTGGCTGTAGAAGTCGTTTGTTGGGGCGCGAGCGATTGGTGGGTGTTGGGCGGCTTTGTCTCTGCTTCGGCACGTCACTGTGTGGGCTTGTATGTCCTACGGCATTCATGTCAGCTTCAGTTGACGTTGAATAGGCATCCTCTTCGTCAGGGGTGGAGGCGTTGATGGAGGTCTTGAAGTGGCTGCCCATAATGGCGTCGGCTTTGGTCATCAAGTCCTTTATGGGTAAACTGTCGACATCGGGTATGGCAGCGCGTATAGGTCCGAGTAAACGGCGTATCCAAAGGGCACGAAGTAGGTTCACCTCACGAGGAGAGCCGTCTGCGGCAGGTTGAAGGCGAGCGATACTGATCATTTCCCTGAGGGCAAGCGAAGCCCTTTGGTCCCCCAACGGTTATTGCGAGAGCTGAAAAAGCTTTGCTGCACGGGCGGCTGGCGATGGCGAGTACTGCTGTAGAAGGTATGTTTTGAGGGCGTCATATGGTATTGGAGTGTCTCCTTGTTCACAAAGCCAGTCGGATATTTCCAGGAAGGTGTTCTCGGGTATCGCCGCGAGAACATAATCTGCTTTGGTGGTTGAGCGAGTCACTCCGTTGATGCAAAACTGGACTTCTGCGTGCTGAAACCAAGCAAATGCCTCTCCGCTGGCGAATTGTGAAAGTTTCAATGAGGGGGCTGCAGCGCCAACTGCTGTAGTAGATTCCGCCATAGTACCAACGATGGAGGGGCAAGGGAGGTGGGGGTGGAAGGCAGTGGGAGCGAGTCGACTTCCAGCGTCACCAATGTGACGGTGCTGAGAGAGGGTAGTGAACTCAAAGGCAGGATGCAATCAACTGAGTTATATTATTATAGAACACTCTCCTTTATATACAAAACCTCAAGCTAACAGGACATAACAAGTTAACAAGACAGACAATGTTACAGAGGAAAACAGCAGACATGAATTTTCATGTTCGTTTAGTGCGAGGGAAGAGCGAAGATACAAGCATAATATATGCAAAAGGAATTATGTAAAATTGTGTGACACACGGTTGGTACAATATACTATATATACATATAAATATTGTATACTTTTAATACATATATATATATATATATATATATATATATATATATATATATATATATATATATATATATATATATATATATATATATGTGTGTGTGTGTGTGTGTGTGTATATATATGTATATGTATATATATATATATATATATATATATATATATATATATATATATATATATATATATATATATGTTTTTATGTATATATATATATATATATATATATATATATATATATATATATATATATATATATATATATATATATATTATATATATATATATATATATATATATATATATATATATATATATATATATATATATATATATATGTATATATATATATATATATATATATATATATATATATATATATATATATATATATATATATATATATATATATATATATGTATATATATATATATATATATATATATATATATATATATATATATATATATATACATATATATATATATATATATATATATATATATATATATATATATATATATATATATATATATATATATATATATATATATATATATATATATATATAATTGCTTCACCCAAAAACCGTCCCTCCAGAGAATTTTGTAGTAAGTATATTATATATATATATATATATATATATATATATATATATATATATATATATATATATATATATATATATATATATACATATATATATATAAATGCTTCACCCAAAACCCGTCCCTCCAGAGAATTTTGTAGTCAGTATATATATATATATATATATATATATATATATATATATATATATATATATATATATATATATATATATATATATATATATATATATATATATATATATATATATATATATATATATATAAGTAAGTGTTTACTATGACAACAGTTATGTCAAAATAAATGCAGCAACTAAAAACACCCATTAGTATTTGTTCCCTCATGCAGATGAAGTACAAAATCGTTGTTTCATAGAGTGATGACATGTTATTACCCGAATTTCTTTAGCAATTATACTTTATTAGGGAATGATATAATTGCATTATATATAAGTATTCTTTCAGTGTTTATTGATACCCATGGATTCAGATAGTAACGAAAACACGATGATTAACCTTTATGAAAATCAACCTAAGTTTTATCGAACTCCTAATATTTTATGGTTTACAATTTCTTGTTCCCAGTTATTCGTTTCCCTTTTTATCTACCATTTCTTCTAAACATTATTTCTAACCCACTTAACAGTATCAGTAGCTTCTCGATTCAGATAAAAGATCATATTTTATCATTTGCAAACGTCAGCCTGTCACATCTCTTTCGCAATGCATTCACATTCCAGTCATTTCTATGAATTTTGTTTTAAACAATTTTTTCTCGAGATTAGTTGTATTCCAGTCCAGACGCTTCCCAATTTACAAATTATAAAATTATCTTCATGTCTATCAAAATAACTAGATCACTCACAATAAATCATCTTCTTTGCCATACATACATAAACCTATGCATTGCATGATTGTTATTGCAAAGCCTTCCATAACTGTATGCCAGCCATATTGGCGCTCCCCCTTTCTTGCCTGATTCCTAAATTGTACAGATTTCTGTTTCTTTTTTTGAAAAATTGTCATAATAAAAGCATTTCCTGGTATGACACTAATTTTTAGGCCTGAAATATCATACACTACCATCGTTCATTTCCACCCTTAAAATGACGATCGATAATTCCGGACATTCACTCCATTAGAGTCATTCCTAATTCAGTGGCATCTTTGATATAATAATCTTTGGTACTATGTTGTCCATAATAACGTCTCATTTGTAATCCAATCAAACATCACAAGAAGAAACTAAATATGTAAATATTATAGGAGTCCATGGACGACTAAAAAGGCTGATATACTTTTAGAAATGAAGAGAGCTTGTATAGACAGTGACTAAGCTACTTAGTCACTGTCTATACAAGCTTGCCGACCAGGGTTCGATTCCCGGCCGGACCCAAGCTCTTGTCTTTGTGTGATTTCGCCTGGAGCTCTGATCCCGAGGTCGTTAAGAGAATCCAGACATTGATGTATCAAAAATATATATGGCTTTTTTGAATATGTATATATATATATATATATATATATATATATATATATATATATATATATATATATATATATATATATATATATATATATATATATATATATATATATATATATAGAAATCATCCGAAAAAAATAGCATATCTTCCACAAAAAGAAAATTAAAGATTAAAAATGCATGAAAAAATGTACACTATACAATATACATAATCCCACTCATTTCTCTTTAACCCTGGATAGGTACGGTCCTCGGACACCCCTTTAAGGGTATACTCGGACGCGAACGACCCCGACGCCAAAAAAAAATTCTTTAAAAATCAGTTTTTGCAGTAACCTCCTTTTTTCTTTTGCCAAAAAAAACTTCAATGAATGCTTAAAACAACTGTAAAGATAAATACTACTCATCTGCAGAAAAACTATTTATTATAAATATTTTAAAAAATTAAGTAGAAAAAAAAAGACCTGACATAAAAATTCATAAAAAAAAAGTTTATACATATATACACAAATCCTTTTAGGAATTGATTCTTGAATGTTTAGGACACATCTTGATGTATTTTGGATGAAGTCAGACCCATGGAGGTGAAGATCTGAAATGAGAAAAAAAGGGTAACTTTTTTCGGCCAAAAAAAATTGTCCAAATTTCATGAATTTTTTTGGGTACCCAAATGAAATAGGAAGTGGCTAATTTTTTTAGGGAATAAACATATATTATCCTAAAATAGAAATATGTAAAAAAATCTTCATTATTTTGTAAATTACATTTATATCAGGGGCCATATCTAAAGGTAATTTTTTGAGTACTTGGAAATTTCGTAAAAAAATACATATATTTAATATATAATATGATATTTATGCAGGTAAAAATATACCAAAATATCACAAATTCTATAGGGAACAAGAATATATATAGATAGGGCAGCTTACGCTTCGGATATGTCCACAAAATGGCCGCCAACCACACTGACTCAGACTCCCTAATCTGCCACTTGAAATGTAGGAAGGGTATGTCAATTTCAAGGTGTTATTTACTAATCTAATTATTATTGGATATGCATAAAAATTGTATGGTGGGTTGCTGGATAATTGTCGATTATTTTACGATTATAAAATTAAAATTCTGACACAAAAAATTTTTTTTGAAGGGAAATAAAATCGAAAAAAAAAATGTAAAACAATATTTTAGCTGAAAAAATTTGATGATATTCAATCAAAAAAAAGTAAACAAAATTTTCCGACAAATAAACATCTAGAGGAATCATTACTCTGTGATAGTTCCTTAGTACGTAGTAATTTTGAAAGAATTGGGAAAAAACGAAAAAATGGCAATCACCGGAAAATCGAACACATACCTATATATACGCCATATCTGGCTAAAAAAAAAGATAGGCATGGGTAGCCAGATCATCTAGAAACACTTTCCAACACTATAAAAATATAAGTTTTGCGACACTACTTGCCAATTCCTTACGGTAACATGACTAAGCAAAAAAATGCAAAACAAATAAAAAGGGGCACTCGTGGAAAAATGGCCATTCTAATATACGGCATTTCAGAAAAAAAAATTTCAGCCACGTGCTAGGCAAACCATCAAGGCATATTTTCCGACAAATAAACATATAAATGAAATATTACTCTGTGATAGTTCCTTAGTACGTAGTAATTTTGAAAGAAATGGGAAAAAACGAAAAAATGGCAATCACAGGAAAATCGAACTCATACTTATATATACGCCATATCTGGCTAAAAAAAAAATAGGCATGGGTAGCCAGATCATCTAGAAACACTTTCCAACACTATAAAAATATAAGTTTTGCGACACTACTTGCCAATTCCTTACGGTAACATGACTAAGCAAAAAAATGCAAAACAAATAAAAAGGGGCACTCGCGGAAAAATGCCCAACATTCTAATATACGGCATCTCAGATAAAAAAAAAGACATGCACGTGTTAGCCCAACCATCAAGGCACACTTTCTAACACATAAACATGAAAAAAAAAATCAATAATATACGGCAATTCCTTACTACGTAGTAAATTTTTACAAATATTGAAAAAAAACAGAAATTGGCAACCGCAGTTAAATACCCAATATACCAATAACTACGTCGTATCTGACAAAAACAAAATCACGCATGGGTAGCCAGATCATCTAGACACACTTTCCAACATTAAAAAAGCAAAAGTTTTACGACACTATTTCGCAATATCTTACGGAAAAATGACTTGGCAAAAAAATTTTAAAAAATTAAAAAGGGACACTCGCGGTAAAATGCCTGACATTCTAATATACGACATCTCAGATAAAAAAAAAGACATGCACGTGTTAGCCCAACCATCAAGGCACACTTTCTAACACATAAACATGAAAAAAAAATGAATAATATACGGCAATTCCTTACTACGTAGTAATTTTTACAAATATTGAAAAAAAAAACAGAAATTGGTAACCGCAGTTAAATACCCAATATACCAATAACTACGTCGTATCTGACAAAAACAAAGTCATGCATGGGTAGCCAGATCATCTAGACACACTTTCCAACACTAAACAAGCAAAAGTTTTACGACACTATTTGGCAATATCTTACGGAAAAATGACTTGGCAAAAAAATGAAAAAAAATGAAAAAGGGGCACTCGCGGTAAAATGGTCCTCGTGGTGATGAACGACATTTTAACTAAAAAAAAAAAACATGCATCTGGTAGCCAAACAATCCACCAAGACTTTCCACAACTGATAACCTATACAAGTTGCACCATTCTACGACAATTTCATAATACGTAATAACTTTGATAATTATGCAAACTACCTCAGAAGGGTAAACTCGGACGCGAACGACCCCGACTCGTCTCAGAAATCGGGGAAGGAGTACAGCTACAGCAATGCACATCTGGACACTACTAGAGCGTGTAGGGGAGACACCTCCTGCAGGTCGATCACCCACAAATTCAGTCACAGGGGTGAGTCACGTGAGAAAAACCTGTTTTTTTTTGACGCTCGTGGTCGCAAACGACCCACCGTACCTATCCAGGGTTAAGACCTTTGCAACTATAATATAGAATACCCAAAATGAAACAAAAGAATCATAACAGTTTTACACATTCTCATCAATAACCTCCCTCTGGTTTTGAGCATTACGGGTTTCTTGAATTGGACAGGGGTAGGAATAGATATTCCTTCATCCCTCGATTTTACTTGTCCAACTTTAGGGCCAATTTCAAAACACAACTCACCACCACAGTTTCACCATTTATCTAAATCACTACAACACTTGCACTTGCAACTTTCAACTGGTAGCCACTAGCCCTTTTTCCCAGAAAATCCTTCATCTTCTCGTCCTTCTCTTATAACATTAAGTATAAGGTATTCACATCTACATTCTCTAACGCTGCCTATCCTAAGGGGAGAACTTTATTCCCGCAGCCACTTGTCAATCGGGAACCGACCCGGCCCTAGCAACCAGGAATCATATAAATACAAGAGAATTACAGCATCCGCCTTACCAATCTCACTTGACCTATTTAACCTCAGATTACTTTTAGGTTCACTCAGCAATGTTATACGTATTTTCACACTCAGCAAAATTACCACAACATTTTATGTATACATTAAGCATCAACAAAAGAACACATTGTTATAATTAAGTATATTGAAAACACGTCAAAAGTAGAAATGATGTGTGTTCAAACAACAACAACAGCAAAGGAAAACAAAATTTACTCATCAACTCAAGGAATGTCACGTATGCAGGGGTAAGGAGGAACACTTTTGAAAACTACCTATTATGGCACCACACGTATGTGTGCCTAATGGTGTTCAGACACTGTGCCATTACCAATGCTTTTTTATCCCAGCTGTGTTAGATTTAACCATCTTTACTCGATATGGACCCAAATACACTGGCTCTAGTTTGTGTTTCGTAGGTTGTAATCGTTTCAAATACACACGATCGCCTACAAATACTTTTACCGGTGCGATTTTGAACCGACCATCATACTTTGAGCTGTGATTTTCATTAGCTCTTTTCAAAAGCGTTCAGTGATGTTCATTACTCTCTTCAATTGATTTGATGAAGATACACGGTATTCCTCAATAGAATAGTTTGGCAATTGTTGCGAATTAATGAGTACCGCATATGGTAACACAGGATCCTGTCCATACACTAAAAAGAAAGTCATGTCCCTGAGTGAATCATTATATGTAATGTTCAAAGCTAGATTAGCTGTAGGAAGCATGGCGTGCCAATGAAGGGGGTCATCAGCCACTAAGTAACGCAGATTTTGCAAAACTTCCTTAGTATACCGATTCTACTAAACTATTTGCTGAAGGCCTATATGCGGTCACTGAAAAGTGTTCCAATTTCATCAAGTCCGTGACCAATTTCACCACCTTATTTATAAATTCAAGACCATTATCACTTTTCAAAATTTTCGTGCAACCAAACCTAGTAATGAAAGAGCACAGCGCCTGGCCTAATGAATTTGCTAGTTTATCCAACATTGCGTAAGTATGAGCGTACCGAGTAAATGCATCCACAAATACATATATATACTGATGTTGTGTTAAACCAGTAGGAAATGGTCCTACTACATCTATATGCTTTCTATAAAATTTAATAGGAATCACAGGCCATTTTCTGATTTCCGGTACAGTGTTTTTATGTTCTTTGAAACAGTTACAAGCATGACAACCTTTTATGTAATTCTCTATAGATTTTTTCCTTCCCAACCAAAAGAAGGATTCAAGTGCTCTCCTTAATGTTCTATCAGTCCCTAAATGCCCTGCTTACTGCATGTACAATGTGGATGGCTCGATTAATTAAAGAGGGAGGAAGAACTACCCGTGCACAAAATTTCCCTCCCCTCCTCCCGTAAGCACATTATAAGATATAATTTTCTATAAAAAATTCCCACGAGGCTCATTCAGAAATGACGGATAACTCTGATTCTCCTTTAATCACTGCTCACTTCCTTTTTTCTCTATCCCTCTCGGACTTCTGTTATGTCTCAACCTCCCAAGTAAATCAAACCTTCATCATAAGGGCATTGATTGTGGACACCCCTGGTCATGTCATCGGCCACCCACATATATTCATCTTCATCGCTCATATCTCTCTCTCTCTCTCTCTCTCTCTCTCTCTCTCTCTCTCTCTCTCTCTCTCTCCACTACCGTATTCCGTTTGTTCCTCGGGATAATTCACACCCCGTTCTCTATTTTTTCCATCTTTCTGGGAGTCTTCAATGTTCTGGTTACGTGCTTCGTTTCTCTTTTGTGCTGTAGTTGTTACTCCTATTACTGCACCTCTAGAGAGAGCATCAGCTACCTTGTTAGCTTTATCTTCTATGTGGTGAAAACCCTTTATATTAAACCCTAACATCTCTCTATCCATTTCACTTGTCGAGAGGTCAAATCATTTTTATAATACACTTTGCAACTCAATCGACTGACCAAATAAAAAGAATCGATGCCTCTCTAGAACCCAAAGAATAGCCAAAGCCTCTTGATCGAATGTACTATAATTCTTTTCTGTCCTTTTTAACGTCCGGGAAGGAAAACAAATGGGTCGCTTTCTGCCTTTATCTCATCTCGTTGAGAAACTACTCCACCAATAGCTACGCTACTTTCATTTGTCGTCACAAAAACGGGCGATCAAATCTAGGATATGCGAGTAACTCATTGCTAGTTAAGGAAGGTTTCAAATGGTCAAAGGCCCTTTCTTCTGCCCCTCCCCAATGTAATACTTTTTTTTCCGTTAAAGCATCTAAGGGTTTCGCTATCTCTCCAAGACTTCTTATGAATTTACGGTAATACCCAGCGAGCCCTAGGAAGCCAGCTACTTCCTTAGAGACGTGGCCTTGGGAAATCTCTAATACCCAGTACTTTACTGGGGCATGGTTGGATACCTTTTGGGGATATTATGTGACCTAAAAATTCTACCTGTTTACAGAAAGATTTGCGCTTTAACCCTGGATAGGTAGCGTGGTGTCAGATTTGGCCGGGAAGCTGCGCAAAAACTCGTTTTTTCGTTTCTGCGCATAGACGCCTTGCAGGCTCTGGCCTGTCTACCCAGGAGCCGTTAGCTGCTCACCAGCTTCATCACAGGAAACATTCGCCACGTCTCTACTCCGACGCATTCGCCGGATATCGCCCTCCAAAGTTGGAATTGTTGCATATTAGCAACCACGTTACCGTTACAGGGGTATGTCAAGCATACGCAAACATTTTACATTTTACATTACTGTATTGTTATTTAGGGAAATAATGTAATTTTGTCTATTGGAACATATCAGTGAATGGTGTAGGTACTTGTACCAATCGCCATTTTGTTTTGAAAGCAGAAAAAATGTGATTTTGAGGCTAATTTCTAACTTTCTATTTTTTCCTGTTTTCAGATTTCAGCATGGCGAAGAAATATCTCAAGGAGGAGGCGTTTTGGAGCTCCTTTTCGTCAGTAGTGATGAAGAAGAGCCTTTAACCATTACCTTTGAAGAAGACACTTTGAAGAAGACCAAGCTTTTGTGTGGCAAGTGCCATAAGCCTGTTTGTAACTCCCATGTCAACTACACCTGCAACCAGTGCCAACTCACGTAGTAAGTTTCACGAATTATTTTTCTTACCCGTTTATACTTACTAAAAATAATATTTAACCTTTTTGCTGTCATCTAGGGTCATCATAGATTATTTATTTACCATTTTATTGCATATACATCAATTATTAGTACTCTTTCTAGATATGCCTTTCTTTTATGTCAATTGCGCACGGTACGTGTTACATTTGAACTAAGCTTTTGCCCAGTTTATATTAACTATATATAATTCCTAAGGTTTTGCCATCCTCTGGGATCATTGTAGATGACTTTTGGAAAAATTCATCCAAATATAATAAGTATTACCACAATAAATATAGCATTCCTTTCACAAAAATATTTTGTAGTGATTTTGCGTATACAAAAATTAACCGCTTTTTCTTTTCTTTACAGATCTGGCAGTTTTGCTGATATCAGCGATGTTTTTACGTCAAGTTGTGCACACAAGACTCTAGTTGCAGTACACAAGTGGTTTTTTGTTCATTGTTTTATTTTAAAGTGTCCAGTGCAAGTTATTTAGGAAAAATTTTATTTATATACTTATTTTCGTATTTATGTAAGTACAGTGTTATTTTATATTCAACTTTTTTTTCTCCTACACCAATAGAAAGTAGACTCTTTAAACTAGTAAACT
>NC_090738.1:138776805-138781805 GCF_036898095.1 Palaemon carinicauda | reverse complement strand
CTACATTTAGTAGTTAATGTTTATATATATATATATATATATATATATATATATATATATATATATATATATATATATATATATATATATATATATATATATATATATATATATATATATATATATATATATAGCTTACAAATCTCTTTACATATAAAGGCGTCGAGTTTATACATTCCATGACCAATATTCAAGTTGTTTTCAAAGGTTTATTAAGGCTGTTTTTATTGAATTTTTACTCTTAAATGCTACATTTACATTGAAGTTTTTCAACAGTTGGGGAATTTCTTTAAAAGAATTACAATAAGGCAATAAGGTAGTACAAGTAAATTTTGTGTGTTGTAGTTTTTTCTATTATCATTACCGAAAAAATTCTTTTTTGCTGCTCTTAGGGCATCATCTAACACAATTTCAGGATACTTTAGTTTTTTACCAATTGCTCTAATCCCATTTTTTTCGTCATCAATATATTCAGGGCTGCAGACTCGAAATGCTCTTAAAAACATAGAAGTAAATACAGATTTCTTAACTTTGTTGCCTTGGTTTGAGTAGTAATGGACATATGCCGAGATGTTCGTTGGCTTTCTGTATACACTAAACCTAAGACTATTATTACAGCTATGTATGCGACAGTCCAAAAAAGGTAGGGTACAATTATTCTCCAGCTCCATAGTGAATTTTATTGATGGTACCAAACTATTCAATCTAAGGAAAAAGTTATCTAAATTTTCATTTCCTGGCCACACACATATTATGTCGTCAATATATCGAAACCCTTTTACATTATTAGGTATGATGTTATTTAAGATTCTGCTTTCAAAAAATTCCATATATATATTGCTCAATACTGGGGATAAAGGGTTTCCCATAGCCATACCAAATGTTTGTGCATAAAATCTCCCATTGAATTCAAATTTACAATCTTTTATACATAGTTTAATTAATTCTATTAAAGTGTGTTTGGAGAATGGTAGATTCAATTGTCTATTATCTAAGGTTTCAGATAAAAATTCCAACATATCATCAATAGGTACTTTAGTGAATAGTGAGACTACGTCAAAACTGACAAGCCTACAGGTACTGTTAATCTGTACTTCATTCAGTTTGTTAATCAAGTCTACATTATTTTTTATATTTGAATATGAAATGGTGCCAACTAAAGGATTGAGGATAGTCACAAGGTACTTAGATAATTTATATGCTGCTCAACTTACAGAGCTAATTATTGGCCTAGCTGGATAATTTGGCTTATGAGTTTTAATAGTTCCATACATATATGGCAATGTTGGTGATATTGTACAAACCTTTTTTATCAGATCTTCATTCCCTTTTAGTAACTCTTTCACTTTTTTGTTGTAATTACTATTCACAAACTCAATTGGATTTTTTTCTTAATTCCATGTATGTGTTTTCATCACTCAAGAGGTTTTCCATTTTTTCTATATAATCATTTTTATTCAAGATTACCAGTGCTCCAGATTTATCGGCTTTTGTCAGTTTAATATTTCTATCTTGCTTCAATTCAGCAATTGCTCTCTTGAATCTTTTTGGGCAATTTGGAACCACTGGTTTTTCATATTGCTAAATATAATACCCTTAATCATATTTACTTCTTCTGCAGAAATATCACTGAATTTTTCCAGGTTACACACACCATTTGTAATTTCTACACTATTCACTGCACTTGAAGACATCGAGAAATTTAAACCGTATCCCAAGGCACACTTCACATTTTTATCTAGAATTTTATTTGACAGATTAACCACACATTCTGGATTAACGTTTGCAGTCCACGGGCTACTTTCTATCAATGCATTGAGTTTCGTGTCATGCTTTCGTTTGAGTTTTCTATACACTTTCTCGTTCATTTCTTCATAGCAGAAACCTCGAACTGGGTCTTTCCAATCCGTTGGTATTGAGGCTTCAAAATGTCTCCTTTTTCTTGTTAGGTCTTCAAACGCTCTTCGTGGCCAAGTGGGTTAGTCACTGGCTATACAAGCTTGGCGACCAGGGTTCGTTTCCCGGCCGGACCCAAGCTCTTGTCTTTGTGTGATTTCGCCTGGGGCTCTGATCCCGAGGTCGTTAAGAAAATCCAGACATTAATGTATCAAAGATATATATGGCTTATTTGGATATATATATATATATATATATATATATATATATATATATATATATATATATATATATATATATATATATATATATATATATATATATATATATATATATATATATATATATATATATATATATATATATGCGTGTGTGTGTGTAATTATACACACACAACCACACACACACACACACACACACACACACACATATATATATATATATATATATATATATATATATATATATATATATATATATATATATATATATATATATATATATATATATATATATCTTCTATTATCTTTTACAATTCCTCCCTTATTTCACTAGAAAAAAATGTTATCTGTATGATATATCTCTATAAATTTTAATTCCTACATTTTCGTATCATTAATAGATTAATACCCACACATACACACACACACTCACACACACACACACACACATATATATATATATATATATATATATATATATATATATATATATATATATATATATATATACGTGTATATATATATATATATATATATATATATATATATATATATATATATATATATATATATATATATATATATATATGTATATATATATATATATATATATATATATATATATATATATATATATATATATATATATATATATGTATATATATATATATATATATATATATATATATATATATATATATATATATATATATATATATATATGTGTGTGTGTGTGTGTGTGTCTATATAAATAAATATATATATATATATATATATATATATATATATATATATATATATATATATATATATATATATATAAATGTATATATATATATATATATATATATATATATATATATATATATATATATATATATATATATATATATATATATATATATATAAAGCTTTTGGGTATAACATTATTTCATCGTAATTTCATTATTACTTTGTATTATGAAAAAATGCTGGTGCATATGTATGCCAAAAATTGTATTTCATGTTTTGTAAAAAGTTATTTGATACAGCGTGGAATTGTTTAGTTATCCTTGAGTTGATTAGCAAAACGCTTTCATTATATTTATTTCTTCTTTTATTAGTGTTAGTGAGCAGAAAGGTGGCTGAACAATGAGGCATTTTTGAAAAGAAGGTAATTTCGTTGTTGTTTTATTTTGTTAGAATAAAATTCCGAACAATACAACCAAAGTCATCAAAATGCAATTACTTTTGTATTAAGAATTTCTGGGTAATAATACTTCTGAATTGAAATTACCCATCTGTCTGTTCTGATGATTTTGGATGACAAGATAATTGTTTGATCATAATGACTAGCTTTCTTGTTTTTGAAAGAGTCTCTGGTTTGGTTCTAGCCATGAACATATTTTTCGACAAAGGATATATATATATATATATATATATATATATATATATATATATATATATATATATATATATATATATATATATATATAAATATATATTTTTATAGATAGATTGATAGATAGATAGGTAGATAGATAGATATATCAAACCATCAGCAAGATTACCTTCCAGCAGGTGTGAGCAACACACGCAAAACATCTGTATTATTACATTTATATCGGGGTTTCTGATTCTGCCCAAAACATTAGTCTTTATATGATTATAGTTTCTTTTGCTTCTGTATTTTGAATGTAAAGAGCATTTCAATAAAATACAAATAAATCAAATATAAGGATTGACTTGCATGAATATGTTGTTTTAGCTGCATTGTGGAACTGATATTTTGAGAGATGATTTAGAGAAAGTAAATGCAATGATAACAATAACCGAATTATTTTCTCCAAGGAACATTCCATTACATAAAGGGACAATTTTTTTTAAACAAAATCTGCGTAACCATCTCTAAATTTGCATGGAAAATCAGATTGATATATACTCTGTATAAGTAATGGCGAGTAAACAATGTGATATGTTCTAATTCTTTTGAAGATTCAATCCCAGAACCGTTGATCTTTTTGTGTAAATGTCTAATCTTCAGCTAAAATCATCAGATGTTTATGAAATGTGAACATTTGTTTTAACAAGCTTCATTTTACATATTTGGTGTCACTGGCTGTTTTAAAGTCTTTCAATTAGGTTTTCTTATAAATTAAATCTTACTGGTTTGTCTCGGTTCCTCTTCAGATAACAAAGCTTTGGTTGGCTAAAATTTCGTTGTTGAAGAAACTTTCTTCGTTTCCGTCTTCGAAGTCTTTTCGTATATTGATTGAATCATGTGTTTCGAATGGATGAGATACGAAAGAGGTTGAAGCTGTTGCTGTATACTCTTAAATTATCTAATCGCAATATTTTGGTAGATGTGGCATCCCTTTTAATTAGTATTGTTATCATAACTTTTCCTATACGTGTCCTAATATAAAGATTGATGCATATTGAGATAACTAAATGTACTTTTTAGTCATATGCAAATCATTACCAGTTGTAACTGGACTAAAAATTTCTCGTCTTGAGAAATTTGCATGACAATTATTAAACTCTACTGAAGTAACCAATAGAATTAATTTATTGGTAACACTGTGAAAACGGAATCAACACATATCTGTAGCAAGACGACAGTTTTCGAATTTATTGGCCACATTCTATTGAAAGTCAGGATTTTCATGTTATGAAAATATAAATTGAACTAATTCTTTTAATTAGGACATATATATATATATATATATATATATATATATATATATATATATATATATATATATATATATATATATATATATATATATATATACATATATATATATATATATATATATATATATATATATATATATATATATATATATATATATATATATATATATCACCCACGAAATGCATTTAATACCGAATTCTATCTTG
>NC_090738.1:138769305-138771805 GCF_036898095.1 Palaemon carinicauda | reverse complement strand
TGGTTTGTTGGCAAAGCAAAAAATGGCTTCCATTCTACTGTCTTCAGTCGAATTTATTTTTTTATTACTTCCCTTTATCATATAAGTAAAATTTCTTTGTTATCCCACTAGCTTGACTGCCGCAGTATATCCAACAAAGATAAGCTTATTCTTTTATAAAATTTAAGAATATAAAATGCCTACAACAATCAGAGCATCGGATTTGAGAACTCACCTAGAAACGAGTTCTTCAGAGGAACATATCATCCAAGTCATGAATGAGGGTTTATATAGAAGCTTATCTTTGGACTAAAAGTGTACAAAACACAGGTGTTTGCAAGACCAACCAATCAGAAGGCTTTCCGTCAACATCAAACAAACTTGCAGTGATTCCGGACCAATGAGATGACGACGTCTATTTCCTGCACACTTGGTTTTTACTGAGTGTCAATAATCTTCTGTATTGTTTATGAAAATTTAAAGACTGTTGGCCCTTGTGTGGACGAAGGTGTCCACTCAGAAATATATATATTATTTACGTTTATATTTGGGGTTGAAGTGAATTTTTAGCTTTAAATTTGGTTTTTCATGAGGTTATTTAAATGTGATTTCTATATATAGTAAGTTAGGATTGTAGTACTAAGTGTGATTCTTTTTTGGTTAAGGAATATGGTTGGTGATTTTTTAGAATTAAGTGATTGTGTTAGTATTAATTAATATAGATTCAAGGTTGCGGTTTATTTTTATGTCCTTTTTGTCTAAGAGTCCAGTTTTTGATAACGTAAGGGGGAAAGTTTGTGTTGCGGACAAGGCTGCCGTTTCGTGGAATTTTGTCTGCTATTGTAGAATTATTGTGACATCTGACAACTGACTGTAGAATTTTTTTCTACATCCACAGTCCTTCACTTGAAGCCTGAATCAGTGCATGAATAGGAAGAAAAATATGAAAAAAATTATGGTAAAATATGCTGATTTATGTAAATTCATCAAAATAATGCTAAATACTTGAAATCAGTGTAACTTTGGGTTATAATATGACGTGGATAATTCAACGTCATGTAGAATAAAGATCTACATTTGAAATAAAGCTTATTTCACCAATCATGAAGGGATAGAAAACGGAGGGAAATTTTACGTCACCAGCAGCTACGAATTTATGGCAGTTCTGTGTGATGTGATGGCAACACTCAGTATTCCACAGTGTTGTGTAGAAAAACGGCAGCGCTGGTTGCGGAGACAATTGTAAGTTTAGCGTGATTCAAGGGTGTGGGGGTTGTTTCGCAGCATCCCTCCACATTGTTATGGATAATTTTATTATTGAATAATATTTCATCGTTAAAAAAAGAGGAAAAAAAAACAATTCAGCTAAAATGATATTTCAGAACAAAAATTAAATATATTATTGTTGCATGAATCCCTTTGTTAACGTGATTCCGAGAGAGCCAGTGAGACTAGTCTCAGAACTGTCTGTCCGGATAGAAGGATTCAAACAGGAAACAGGTCGTCTCAATGGAGAACATTTCAAGCAGAGCGCTGTAGTCTAACGATAACATTTCATGCATCTGGGATATGATTTCAAAGTTGTTACTTATTTCTTGCTATGTCGTTTTTTGTATAAAACAAGCATTAGTTAGGGTGGTTTTTTCAAAACTTACAATAAATCATAAGAAGTTACAGTTTAGATTAAAGTCAACGCTACTTGTATAATTCTAGTCTCCAAATGGGTTTCTTCCGTTTGACGGAAAATTATTAAATAAATTAATAGAGAGATGAATGAATAAGAGTGGTGGTGAGTTATATTCGCTATTAGAAATTCATTTAATTCTACCTTTCTATTATTTTACTTTTACTTTACGAACAGTAGACTGTAATCAGGTCAGACATATTCAGTCACACGTGTTATGTGCAGAGTCTACATAAAAACAATAACAACGTATTTTAAATGATAATAATAATAATAATAAATAATAATAATAATAATAATAATAATAATAATAATAATAATAATGGTGATGATGATGATGATAGGATGGCTTTGGAGTCTAGGCCTATGCTATTGGCTTTATAACTCTTCGTCGTCTTCTGCAGTTGTGCAGCCGTGGTGTCTCTGTTTCTCAAATACTAGGATGGCTTTTCCATTTTTCTCTTTCCTGGTATTGTTTAGCCCTCTTTAAAACTGTTGTTTCGTTGATGTTAAGACGATTGGTTATATCTATTTGTTTTATAAATAATCTGGTGGAATAAGCTTAACTAGAGTTACAGTTATCCCGTAGCTGTTGGGTAGCTCTAGCCATATTTGACAAAGGACTTGCTTAAGAGATTGCTACCATGAGACTGCCAGTTGATGTCCGGTTAGATCCCGCCCACATCGTTCTTTATATTGAATAAATAACTATTGTGGCTAAAAATATCAGACACCATTAAGTATTAATTTCTTTTTCGATTTTATCATAATTAAAGATTATTGTGTAATTTTTTCTAAAAATCAGGCTAATGAACTTCATCTTTTATTGAGTGAAGT
>NC_090738.1:138757645-138766305 GCF_036898095.1 Palaemon carinicauda | reverse complement strand
TGTGGTGGGATGTCACAAAAAAAAAAAAAAAATAATACAATCTTGATCACTATACAAACAGTCACAAAAAAAAGAATTTCCCCCTTTACTTTACTCCAACTGCAGTCAAAGACAACTGATATTCAAACTAACCTTTTCCTTAAGACTATAGTTCTTATATTCCATACCACAAGAATCTATCACACTTATTATTTTAATACTTGAACCTAAATAAATCATAAAAAGCCACACTAAAACAAACCAAAAGAAAAACATTGACAAGACTTAAAACTAAGGTAAATCACAAACGCATACACAGACACACATACATATATACATACATATAGATACATATATATATATATATATATATATATATATATATATATATATATATATATATATATATATATATATATATATATATATATATATATATATATATATATAATATATATATATATATATATATATATATATATATATATATATATATATATATATATATATATATATATATATATATATATATATATATATATATATTTTTGGGCTCAAGCCATGTCGTCCTGATGGAAGTTCCTATAGGGTAGCTTCCTAGGGTATATTACAACTACGGCGATATTCCCAGAGAATTTACCTTAAGGTACCAGAATTCTAACTCCTGGAGCGAGTATCCCTCGTGAAAGGGATATCGCGACATATCAGAGGACGTATTCTAGACACGTCACATGGCAATCTACTACCTAAATAGAGATTCGTCTCGTAAGAGGGAGATTGACGAGATACGAATTCGGGAAGAAAAAGGGGGGAGCCACTCCCAAGGCCTCCCAATCCCCCGATTCGTATGCGTGCCTGGCGCCAATCCTGGCGCCATCTGTATTCCTTTTTGCGTAGCTTAACAACTCGGTGTTTTTTCCTGTTTTTTCTCGCAAATCTTGGATTTATTCAGCTTTTCATGGCTTCTCCGTCTTCGTTGGGCCTCGGATAAGTTGAGTATAGTGTCTGTTATGTATAAATGTAGGCTCTTGGTAAATTTTGAGTGATTAATGGGATTAATCTTTGATACAAGAGCCGTAGCCTACCAGAGGTGTCCTGGACACTGTCACTCGCTAGGTATAAATTAGTTAGTCAGAGTGACATTCCTGGTTGTTTTGCTTAATAAATTTTAGCTATTTAGCGTTACATAGGATTTCCTTTCGTGCTTAGTATTATTTGGCGAAGTATTCGCCATTCTGGCCTACGCTAGGCCATGTAGCCTAGTCGTTTGGTCCTAGTACTTAATGCATGATTTTGGTTTTTCCGAGTGTAATTAAAAGTTTATTAAAGCTTTAGGCTATATTTTATACAATTTAGACTGTGTGGAATATTTCCAAGATTGTATACGTGAGAGTTTCGGTGAATTAGGTAATCGATTCTCTTGGTGCCTAGGTTAATTGCTTATGGAGCCTTAGTATACTTTATTATTCTCCCCGGTTGCTTTCTTTTCTTCGGAGAAGGTATGCAATCCCTTTCCCTCTGTTTAAGCCTTGGGCTTATCCCTAAGTGGTTTTTTCCGAATTTATTTTCGATAAAACTATACTAGGGTGTTACTGTACCTTCCTGTTCCAGCAAAGTCTGGTTCAAAGAGGGACAGAACAACAGAGTTTTTTAGTCTGGTCCGTGTTGTCTGGCTTGGGGCAGAGTTCCCCTCGCTGACCTAACACTTTTAAAGGGAGCTTAGCTCCCTTAGGTCACTATCGAAGGTTTCTGTAGTATGATTCCTCCCTTTGTGATCGACCAGACTAAAGTCCTGTTGCTGTTCTTGGGGAGGATAAAATCTTCCCTTGGAATAGCAACGCCTTCCTTGCTTTGGTGCTTTGGAAGCTGGCAAGTATTGCTGGCCCTTTCCCTTAGATCTCCCTTAGGCTAAGACAGAGTTCTTGGCTGCGGGTGATCTGTCACTAAAGCAAGGTTGGCAGGACCCTTTTGTCCCTTCCCCCTCTATCTCCGTAATGGCCTTGCCATTACTGTACTGTACCCTGCCGGCCGGCAGAGCTGGCCGGCAGGGGTATTACTGTACTGTACGTCATTCTACTTCTAGACCTAGTATAGGTTGGGATGTGGAATTGACTAAGGCCATTGCCGGCCGGCTGAGATGCTGGCCGGCAAGGGTCTTATGTTTTCGAGTGCTGCCCGGACCTCTCTTGGTCCCTCATCCATGCCTGCCGACAGAGCCGGACGGCATTGGTCAAGGAAGCCTGAATTAAGTTTCTCCCCTTCCTTATATGCACTCTTTCGGTTGCCGGGCTTGGGGGGTCGTGTACTCTCTTATCCCGGCATCCATTCTATTTTCTTCTAGTGCTGTACCTGTCCCGGCTGCCGGCCTATGAGGCAGACAGCCGGGGCAGGTGTAGTCTTCTGGTTCTTTTGCTGCCGGCTGGCATTGGTCTTGTACCTTTGCCGGCCGGCTTATGTCAGTCCTTGTCTGCCGGTCACCAAGAGTGTGGCCGGCAGCTAGGTACTACCTTGTGTAGTTACTGGCCGGCAATCATTGCCGGCCAACACTGGCTGTTGCTGGCCGGCAGCTACTGCCGCCGGCACAGGCATTTGAACCAGAAGGCTGCCGCCCTATAGCTGTTAAGTAGTATACTTTAAAGCTAATTGTGGTGTGTGCCGGCCGGCAAAGGCAGGCCGGCACACATCCTCCTATACTGTACTAGTATTCTTCTGTATAGCATATACAGTAAGAAGAAAACTATAGTAAAAGCTTAGGTACAGCACTGTATCTTCTAACACTATTGTGTTTTCTTGCACAGCCCTTTGCTGTTGCCCTCAGACAGGAAGCAGAGTCTTCCCCGTCTATTATCCAGGATTTTAAAATCATTGCCTAGGTGTGAGCTCCACCTGTTTCCTCTGGAAACCTTGCATTGGTTACTCTAGTAGAGATAAACCAATTTTGATTTTATTATCTGGAAAGCTGCAACAATGGGTTGTGAGGGAAACACAAGTGTGTGTCTTTCCTTTATGAATTGTTATGCTATACTATGCATATCCAGTGATACATAGTTCACTTGATACTCATGGAAATTTTTTCTCTTTACAGGAGGACCCTCCGAAGTGCGGAAATGTTTTCTGCAATGTCCGTAGCAGGAACCTCTGCGGACATGAGTGTTGTAGGAGACACGCAGCATGCGCTGTCTCCAAGGATGATCTCCAGTATTGGGACCCTCAGGTATGTACTGTATGCACTAACCTGATTACTGAGGCTTTTGATTCCCCTAGAACGACGGAATCAAGGGATATAGCTAGGGAAAAGCTCCGTACTTGGGTAAGGGGCTTCAAGAAGAACACCTCTGGCCCTTATCTTCCTAGTGAGAAGATGAGGGCGTATCTTTTTCCCCAGGCATCAGCTGAAGCAGTGATTCCCCAGCCTCAAGAGGAGATCCCCCAAGACCTAGTCCAGGTGGACGAGGAAGTCGCAGATGCGATGCAAGACATCCAGTTGTGTGACAGGATGTCTGATGTGGACGAAGGTTTGGAAGAAGACCTCCTGGCAGAAGGTCAGGATCAAGTTCAAACCCCGGATGTCGCAGAGGATGGGGTCGACGAGGTGTCGGCTACTCCGGTTCAGATGCCGGAGCCCATCCCCTCAACATCCGCTGGTCTCCCAGTAGAACTGGGACAGGCCCTCTCTTCGATTGTTGGAATGATCCAACAAATGCAGAAGGAGAATCAGGAGAAGGCGGCTGCAATGGAACTGCGTATGCAGTCCCTAGCAGAATCACATGGGCCCCGGAAAAGGCTCAATGTGAAAGACCTTCCCATATGCTCAGACGCTAACCCATGGAGGTATGCTGAGCACATGCCAATGACGACTGGTAAGATCGTCATTTCGGATAAGCTGGGTTCAGTTCTCCTAGAGGAGGTAGAATTCTGGCCCAGCAAGGCATCATATCCGGACTGCTATGTCCGGCTGAGAAAAGAACCAGCTTCAAGGGAGGAGACAGAGCCGAAAGAGGTCATTATTATGGACCATGCTAAGGCTCAAGCCCTACTTTCATCCTCGATGAAAGAGAGGGGCTTCTCGAATTCGAAGGTAGCAGCATTGAGCAAGAAGCTCCCTTCTTTTGTGTCCTCTTCTGATAGAGCCTTCCCCTTTTTACAAAAAGGGTTTGCGGCTGTCCTAAAGGCAATCGAGGCCGGCAAGCCTTGCCCCTCCCTGGAGGAGTGTAAACCCTTGTCGCTGGCTCTGCCTATGGACCACAAGGACTGGAAGGATGTCCATCTGACATTCTCAGTGGGAAAGTTGGAGGCTGATATTGCCGGACGGCAATTCGGCGAGGACCTCCCCAAGTTGTCCGAATTTCTTTTACGAAGAGAGTTCGAGACAAAAGAAAGACTGGCTGCCTCAATGTCTCATCAGACTACTCTTGAGACGATGGCAAGTGACCCTAAGGTCCATGAAATGTTCATGGTTGTGGCTAAGTCTCACCTAGCCACAGTGACGAAGGACCTTTATGGCTTCGTCAAGGCAAGGAGAGCTTGCAGGGAGTTCGTGTTCACCGGGGCTTCGGTGAGACACGAGCCAAGGAAGTTAATATCCTCCAACATTTGGGGAAAAGACCTTTTCCCTACCGATGTGGTCAAAGAGGTTGTTGATAAGGCCGCCGTGGAGAATAGAAACCTTCTCCAGAAGTGGGGCCTGGCTATCAAAAGAAAATCTTCCCCGGATGAGGGTCCTCAACCAAAGAGGAAGAATATGAGGACTAGGCTACCGTCTCGGCCAGCCAAGCCTTATAGACAGCAACAGCAACTGCAATTGCCTTTGCCTCCAGTGCCCCAGATGGTGGCACAAACCCCGACTACTTTTCAGTGGGTACCCCAGGCTGTGCCAGGTCAGTCAACCACATTCACCCCAACGTTCGAAGGACAGTCTTCTTCCTTTCGTGCAAAGCCTAGAGGAGCAGCCAGAGGCTCGTCTAGGCGCCCCTCAAGGGGAAGGGGATTCAGAGGTGGTCGTGGTCAAGGAGGCAAGACCTCAGGACGGCAGTCCAAGTGAAACGATACCGGTAGGAGGGAGACTAATGAAATTTTGGGATCGCTGGACCTTCGATCCCTGGGCCCAAAGCCTACTCAAGAATGGACTGGGTTGGAGCTGGTACAGCACTCCACCCCCATGCCTTCGGTTTTTCCAACACTCCACCCCCATTTTGGAGGAGTACGTTCAAGAACTGTTGGAGAAAAATGTGATCCGAAAGGTGAAGTCCATCAAATTCCAAGGGAGGCTGTTTTGTGTTCCCAAGAAAGACTCGGAAAAGCTCAGAGTCATTCTGGACTTGTCACCACTCAACAAGTTCATAGTGAATTGCAAATTCAAGATGCTAACACTGCAACACATAAGGACCTTACTGCCCAAGAGGGCATACTCAGTCTCTATAGACTTGTCAGACGCCTATTGGCACATCCCGATCAGCCGTCGACTCTCCCCCTACCTAGGGTTCAGGCTACAACGGAAACTGTACGCCTTCAGAGCCATGCCATTCGGGCTAAACATAGCCCCAAGGATTTTCACGAAGCTTGCGAGCGCAGCTCTCAAACAATTACGCCTAAAGGGAATTCAGGTAGTAGCCTACCTGGACGACTGGCTGGTGTGGGCAGCATCCGAGACCGAATGCTTACAAGCTTCCAGTCAGGTGATCCAGTTCCTAGAGTACCTAGGCTTCAAGATCAACAAGAAAAAGTCTCGACTTTCTCCATCCCAAAAGTTCCAGTGGCTGGGAATCCACTGGGACCTTTTGTCACACAGTTTCTCCATCCCAATGAAGAAAAGGAAGGAGATAGCGGGCTCTGTCAAGAGACTTCTAGATTCCAAATGGATATCAAGACGCGAACAGGAGAGGGTACTAGGCTCTCTCCAGTTTGCTTCAGTGACAGACCCAGTGCTAAGAGCACAGCTAAAGGATGCAACCGGAGTTTGGAGAAGGTATGCATCAAACGCGCGAAGAGACCTGAGAAGACCAGTGCCGCCTCGGCTACGTACTCTTCTCAGACCTTGGTCCCAAGCCAGACATCTAAAGAAGTCGGTTCTTCTTCAGCCACCTCCCCCGTCGATGACGATTCACTCAGACGCCTCAAAGGAGGGATGGGGAGGTCACTCTCATCGGAAAAAAGTCCAGGGGACTTGGTCCAAGCTATTCAGGACCTTTCATATAAACTTTCTAGAAGCTATGGCAGTGCTCCTTACCTTAAAGAAAGTCTCCCCGCGTCACTCGATCCACATAAGATTGGTGACAGACAGCGAGGTGGTTGTAAGATGCTTGAATCGACAAGGGTCGAGGTCACCACCTCTCAACCAAGTGATGTTAGCCATTTTCCGATTGGCAGAAAAGAAGAAGTGGTACCTGTCGGCAGTTCACCTTCAAGGAGTCCGCAATGTGACAGCGGACGCTCTATCCAGGTTCACACCGATAGAGTCGGAATGGTCCTTAGACGCAGGATCATTTTCCTTCATTCTGAATCAAGTCCCAGAACTGCAAATAGACCTCTTTGCGACGAAAGACAACAAGAAGTTGCCCCTGTTACGTGTCCCCGTACGAGGACCCCTTAGCGGAAGCAGTGGACGCAATGTCCCTCGACTGGAACAGGTGGTCCAGGATTTATCTGTTCCCTCCTCACAACCTTCTGTTGAGGGTCCTCAACAAACTGAGATCCTTCAAGGGGGGTAGCGGCAATAGTGGCCCACAAGTGGGCGAACAGTATGTGGTTCCCCTTGGCGTTGGAACTACAGATGAAGTTTGTGCCGCTACCACATCCAGTTCTGACCCAGCGAGTCCAGAAGTCGACTGTCTGCGCTTCATTACAGAAAACCCAGACCCTGCAGCTCATGATTTTCTCGCCCTAGCGGTGAGAAAACGTTTCGGGATTTCGAGAGCTAGCATAGACTTCCTAGAGGAATACAAGTGCAAATCGACTAGAAGGCAATATGAGTCATCTTGGAGAAAGTGGGTGGCCTTTGTAAAGGCAAAGAATCCGCAGGAGATCTCAACAGACTTCTGCTTATCTTTCTTCATCCACCTCCATGGCCAAGGATTGGCAGCTAACACGATTTCAGTATGTAAATCGGCTTTGATGAGACCCATTTTATTTGCCTTCCAGATCGACCTAGGTAACGAGATCTTTAATAAAGTTCCGAAAGCCTGCGCTAGGCTCAGACCTTCAGCACCTCCAAAGTCCATTTCATGGTCTTTAGACAAAGTTCTTCATTTCGCCTCCCTGTTGAGCAATGAAGAATGTGCGTTAAAGGATTTAACGCAAAAAGTTATTTTCCTATTTGCACTCGCGTCCGGGGCCAGGGTTAGTGAGATCGTAGCCCTCTCGAGAGAGGCAGGTCGTGTTCAGTTCCTGGATGGGGGGGAGCTGAACCTGTTTCCGGATCCTACGTTTCTCGCCAAGAATGAGTTACCCACCAACAGGTGGGGTCCCTGGAGAATCTGCCCTCTGAAAGAAGATGCATCTCTATGTCCAGTAGAATGCCTAAAGGTCTATCTTCGTAGAACTTCAGACTTCAAGGGTAGTCAACTATTCAGGGGAGAAACATCAGGCTCAAATTTATCTCTGAATCAACTCAGAGCGAAAATGACATATTTTATTCGCAGAGCGGATCCTGACAGTACACCCGCAGGTCACGATCCGAGGAAAGTTGCCTCATCCCTAAATTTCTTTAATTGTATGGATTTTGAACATCTCCGTTCATACACGGGCTGGAAATCTTCCAGGGTGTTCTTTCGCCACTATGCGAAGCAAGTAGAGGAACTTAAGAGATCTGTGGTAGCAGTGGGTCGTGTAGTTAACCCTACTGTTTAACTCTGCGAGGAACAGTGATCTTAATTGGGACGATTAAGTCCAGGGTGAGTGTGTAGGTACATACTGTACTACAAACTAAAATGAGGGCACCAAGTGCTCATATAGACTGTTCCTTCCTTCAAAGGTGAACCTCGCATAAGTTCAGACATGTGTGCCAAGCGTTTCTAACGCTAATGTGATTGATTTGTAATACAGATTTTTTATGACTTGATACCTTGGTATCTCATTAAAGTGGTGTTTAATGGTTTTTCTTTCAGATAAACAAGTTCTGTTTACTATCATACTTATGCTTAAAGTTTTGGGTTATCCCCTTTTATATAAATATATATATTTGTTGTTAACCTGTCTGTTTATTATCTGTCAATAAACTTGTTCTTGAGAACCTTGCGTCTCTTTCACCTGTGTCAATTTATTGGTATAATTGAGCATTTAATTCTATGTATCTTATCTGGGATAATTCTGATAGAATTGTTCTGTTTTGCAAGCTATGTTGCATTGGTTTATGTAAGTCCCCTAATGGGAGGACTCCGTCCCATAAAGGGACGAGGGCGGGTTTTATTAGTTTCTTCCTATGCGGATATAAACCTTTGTCCAATACAAGTATTGTGCGGATGACTGGTCAATATATTGACGCAGTAGTTCTATACAAACTATGCTTTACCTAATATAGGGCGAGGCCACTATATTAGCTTGCCTGAGATTCATACATAGATATATGTACTCTTCGAGACTTTCCAGAGTCTAGTAGGACTCTTCCCTGTAGGGGGCAGGAAGCTCTAACATAGTTTATAGTTAGTTGAAAAGATGTATAACGGTAACATCTTAGGTCTCTAGGT
>NC_090738.1:138742645-138747645 GCF_036898095.1 Palaemon carinicauda | reverse complement strand
ACTGAAGTACGAACCAAAGTCAGAAAAAGGAATAGAACCAAAGGAGGTCAGGATTCTTGACCATGATAAGGCACAGACTATACTCTCAGGCATTCTGAAAAGGACGAGGTTTTCGGAAATGAAGGTATTCTCTCTGAATAACAGACACCCTTCCTTTCTTGCTCCTACTTCACTTTCATTCCCCTTTATGGGGAAGGCATTTACTTCTGTTGTCAAAGCTGTAGAGGCGGGTGAGCCATGTCCCACACTCGATGAGTCCAAACCTTTGTCACCAGCTTTTCCCGGACAGGAAAAGGATTGGAAGGAAGTCCATTTGACATTTTCAGTAGGAAAATTAGACAAGGATGTCACAAGTCGACAATTCAATGTATGTCTCCCTAATTTGTCTGATTTGCTCTTGTTTAATGAACACGAGTCAAAGGAGAGACTTGCGACATCCCTTTCTCTACAAAACTACATAGAGTTGTGTTCAACCTACGAAAACACCCCAGACATGCTCATGGTCATAGCCATAATGCATATGGCTATCTTGGTGAAGGACCTTTACGCCTTTGTGAAGGCTAGGAGAGCATGTAGAGAGTTTGTGTTCGCTGCTGCAACAGTGAAACACGAAACAAGGAAGCTAATATCTTCCAACATCTGGGGTAAAGACCTCTTCCCACACGAGGTCATTAAGGAAGTAGTTAAGAACGTCACCATAGAGAACATAAGTCTTCTCCAAATATGGGGGCATTACTTCAAAGAGAAAATATTCTGTGGTTGTGGGTCACCAACCTAAAAAGGAGATCGAAAATGCTGGATATATCCGGGCTGCTCAATAACATCCCACGGTGCTATAGGCAGATGGTCAAAAGTCTAAGCCTACTGACTACTCAAAGCATAAAGACGCTTCGGCTAGGAGGAACTTTCCCTCAGGATCGCAAGACCTTCGATCCTTCGGTCCAAAGCCTATTCAAGATGAGCCATTGAGGGAAAACAGAAATATCCCTACCATCATTTCCTTACCTTCTCCTAGAGTTCAAAACCCTCCTGGAGAAGTATACCTGAGAGCTATAGAGCATACAGGTGGTAAGAAAACTATAGCTCATCGAGTTCCAGGGAAGGCTGTTTTGTGTTCACGAGAATTACTCAAGATATCAATGAGTCATTCTGAACTTGTCGCCACTCGACAAGTTCATAAAAAACAGCATGTTCTGAAGGTTAATCCTTCTGAATATATGGACCTTTTTCCAATTAGGGGTGTTCGTAGTCTTGTCAGACCTGAAAGGTGTCCTTCGGAACCTTCCAGTCAACCACCCCCTTCCTCCTATCTAGAATTCATGTTACAGAGAGTAACATTCATCCTAGGAAAGATATGTGTCGGACTCACATTCCTAAGTATCTTCAAAGTATTGACGAACTTAGTCACGTCAAAGTCAAGCCTAGAAATATTTCAGGTATTGATATACCTGATCGAGAGGCTGGAGTGGGCAGCACCCGAAGTGTCGGGCCAATTTGCATACAAAGAGATGACCCAGTTCCCGGGACATCACGGATGCAAGATAAGCTTCTAGAAGTCTCGACTTTCTCCAGCTCTGGGGTTTCGATGGTTAAAAAACCATCAAAGCCCTCAGTCACATCAACTCTCCTTTCCTTTGGGAATATAAAAGGAGCTCGCGAGGTATGTCAAGAGACTCAGGTAATCAGTCAGAATTCCAAAATGCCAACAGGGAAAAGTGCTAAACTCTCCCCAGTTCGCAATAGTGACAAACCTGGTGCTAAGGGCACACCGGAAAGATGCGTTAAGAGCTTGGAGAAAACATGCATCAAACGCTTGAAGAGATGAAAAAAGACTGAGATCGGTCCCTCTTTAATCGCTTTTCTAACAAAAATTACAGCACGAAAGTCCCAAGACTCTGCTGTTCCTTTCATGGGTGTGGAAGTCCCCTCCAGACAGATCAGGCTGCCTACGACTGATCTGGGACACCGAAGCGATAATAAGACGTCACACATGAACGTCTCGTACAGTCTTGGTGAAGTTACCCATCCCTTTCCTAAAGGGATGGCACCTAACAGCAGTTCATTTACAACTGATCTACGATGTGACGGTGGATACTCTATCACGATCCAAGGCGACAGAGTTGGAATGGTCCATGGACGCAGACATATTCCCTCCCAGATGGGAACATATCCCGGAAATGCAGCTCGTCCTCTTCATCATGAGCGTCTTCAAGAAACTACCTTGCTATATAGCCCTATACAAGGATCCTCTAATATGGCTGATAGACTAGAGGAGGCCGGTCCTAGCTCCGATCCTAGGTATATCTCCGAAGGTTCAGAAATCAACTGCCTTCGGTTTATCACACGGAACTCAAACCCTTAATTTCATGAATTACTTGCTCTAGCGGTTAGAAAAAGGTTTGGGATCTCAGAAGGCAATATAGAATTCTTCGAAGAACACAAGGCTAAGTCTACTAGAAGACAATATGAGTCTTCCTGGAAGAAGTGGGTTGCGTTTGTCAAAACAGAAGGACCGAAAGAAATTTCTATGAACTTCTGTCTGTCCTTCTTTGTCCACCTTCATAGCCAAGATCTGGCGGCCAATACGATAAATACGTGCAAGTCAGCTTTGACTACGCCTCTTCTATATGCCTTCCAAGTGGATCTGGCGAATGAAATCTTTAATAAGAATCCGAAGGAATGTGCTAGGCTTAGGCCCGCAGTACCACCAAAGCCCATCTCTTGGTCTTTGGACAAGGTCTTACATTATGCCTCATCTGTGAACAATGAAGATTGTTCTCTTAAGGACCTAACCTAAAAGGTTATTTTCCTTTTTGCTATAGCCTCTGGGGCGAGAGTTAGTGAAATAGTGGCCCTATCCAGAGATGAGGGTCACATTCAGTTCACGGAATTAGGATAACTGAGTCTCTTTCCTGATCCATCCTTTCTCGCAAAAAACAAGTTACCCACTAAGAGGTGGGGTCCCTGGAGAATCTGTCCTCTGAAGGAAGATGTCTCTCTATGTCCTGTAGAGAGTCTAAAGGTCTATCTTCGTAGAACTTACCTCTAAATCAGCTGAGGGCGAAGCTCACCTACTTTATTCATAGAGCGAATCTAGACAGTACTCCCGCAGGTCGTGATCCAAGAAAGAATGCTTCGTCACTGAACTTCTTTCAGTTTATGGACTTTGAGTTTCTTCGTTTATACACTGAATGGAAATCAGCCAGAGTGTTTTATAAACACTATGCAAAACAAGTGCATGAACTGAAACACTTCGTAGTGGTGGCAGGCAGTGTATTAAAGCCTGCCCCCTAATTACTGTGGTATACAATTAATGGTTTGGGACCTCACATGTCCTCGCACATGTTCTGGATGAGTATCATCCAGAGTGCTCTACAAGCACTAAGCTATGTAAGTCCATGATCTGAAGCAGCTTGTGGTGACGTTAGGTAGAATATTTACCCTGCCATCTATTCTATGATGACCAGTAATTGACTGGGACTGTTAATTAATGGGAGAAGAGGCCATTCTTCTTAGGAATGTCTTCTTTTTATTAAGTGTTACCATGGTAACACTAGCTCTGTTCAAAAACCCAGGTGTGGAATTATACAGATAGCACTAGTGCCGGTGTATGAAGTACACATTGCAAATAGAGGTGACCAGTACAGGAATTATGAAGAGCGATTATTTTACAATTTATCTTCAATCTAAGAGTGGCATTCATTATTTCTTCCTTCAACGAAGAAATACGTTCTCTGTACTCGTTTCAGGTATAATCCCATTGTCATACTACATTCGTTTTGCTAACCATCTCTTGTAGTCATTTATTAGGAATAAATGTCTAGTAGAATATAGTGCGTCCACCTTCGCCAGAAAATTTTATATACACATGCCAGAGATTTTAACTTCCTTAGAATGCATCCTTCATATATTTGTACGCATCAAATGATAGACATAAGAGACACTGATGTTAATTTTCCAAATATACAACTTGAGACTATTTGTATATTCAGTGTGCACTTAGGTTTGATCATACTCTTTATGTTAATCTTGAAATCCCTTTTCTACTGTCTAGATGACTCTTCCCTGTAGGAGGTAGGAAGCACTAACATTGTTTATGATTAGTGATGATGACAAAAAACGGTAACGTCACTGGTCTCATATGGTCCCCATGACCATAGAAAAGGTTGATATAAGGTTAAGGCAGTGATGAAAATCCACAGATACATTAAGGCTCTGGTATGCTTTCATCAACTCGACATGGATTGAGCCCACAAAAGGAATTTTGAGCGAAGCGAAAAATCTATTTTTGGGTGAGATATCCATGTCGTCTTGATGGACCCACCCATCTCTTCTGAAGAAGAGATCTTCAGTATCCCTCCCGTAGTACTGTATCTGTAACAGCCATTGCTCAATGCTACAAGGAATGGCCACTATCGTGGGAATGGCGCTGTTGTACTCTCAATAGTAGTACGGGAACGGGGATGGCCTTTGGAGGGCACCCCTTTTCATTTTTGCCACACCTCCTCGAAGCGTAAAACACTATCTGGAGTGCATATTGCTATGAAGTGTGCCAATACGTCCTTACGCGATATCCCTTTTTAAAATCTTAAGGGATATTCGCTCCAGGAGTTAGAATTCAGGATACCTTCGGTAAATTCTCGGGGATATATCACTGTAGTCACATATAACCTAGGAAGTTACTAATGAAGGAACTTCCATCAGGACGGCATGACTATCTCTCCCAAATATAGATTTTTCGCTTCGCTCAAAATCCGTATATATATATATATATATATATATATATATATATATATATATATATATATATATATATATATATATATATATATATATATATGTATATATATATATATATATATATATATATATATATATATATATATATATATATATATATATATATATATATATTCTAGTCACCGAAGAAAAATAAAATGACTTGATTGGAGTTAGAACTTTCATCCATTAAGGACATCAACAGATTCATTGTAGTTTAA
>NC_090738.1:138707397-138708397 GCF_036898095.1 Palaemon carinicauda | reverse complement strand
ACGTACTCTTTTCAGGCCTTGGTCCCAAGCCAGACATCTAAAGAAATCGGTTCTTCTTCAGCCACCTCCCCCGTCGGTGACAATTCACTCAGACGCCTCGAAGGAGGGATGGGGAGGTCACTCTCATCGGAAAAAAGTCCAGGGGACTTGGTCCAAGCTATTCAAGACCTTTCACATAAACTTTCTAGAAGCTATGGCAGTGCTCCTTACCTTAAAGAAAGTCTCCCCGCGTCACTCGATCCACATAAGGTTGGTGATAGACAGCGAGGTAGTTGTGAGATGCTTGAATCAACAAGGATCAAGGTCACCACCTCTCAACCAGGTGATGTTGGCCATCTTCCGATTGGCGGAAAAGAAGAAGTGGTACCTGTCGGCAGTTCACATTCAAGGAGTCCGCAATGTGACAGCGGACGCTCTATCCAGGTTCACACCGATAGAGTCGGAATGGTCCTTAGACGCAGGATCATTCTCCTTCATTCTGAGTCAAGTCCTAGAACTGCAGATAGACCTCTTTGCGACAAAAGACAACAAGAAGTTGCCCCTGTACGTGTCCCCGTACGAGGACCCCTTAGCGGAAGCAGTGGACGCGATGTCCCTCGACTGGAACAGATGGTCCAGGATTTATCTGTTCCCTCATCACAACCTTCTGTTGAGGGTCCTCAACAAACTGAGATCCTTCAAGGGGGTAGCAGCAATAGTGGCCCACAAGTGGCCGAACAGCGTGTGGTTTCCCCTGGTATTGGAACTACGGTTGAAGTTTCTACCGCTACCAGATCCAGTTCTGACCCAGCGAGTCCAGAAGTCGACTGTCTGCGCCTCAGAAAACCCGGACCCTGCAGCTCATGATTTTCTCTCCCTAGCGGTGAGAAAGCGTTTCGGGATTTCGAAAGCCAGCATAGACTTCCTAGAGGAATATAAGTGCAAATCTTCTAGAAGGCAATATGAGTCATCTTGGAGAAAATGGGTGGCCTTTGTCAAGTCGAAGAATCCGCAGGAGATC
>NC_090738.1:138692397-138697397 GCF_036898095.1 Palaemon carinicauda | reverse complement strand
AAAGACCATGAAATGGGCTTTGGAGGTGCTGAAGGTCTGAGCCTAGCGCAGGCTTTCAGAACTTTATTAAAGAACTCGTTACCTAGGTCGACCTGGAAGGCATATAGAATGGGTCTTGTCAAAGCAGACTTACACGCTGAAATCGTGTTAGCTGCCAATCCCTGACCATGGAAGTGGATGAAGAAAGATAAGCAGAAGTCTGTTGAGATCTCCTGCGAATTCTTCGCCTTGACAAAGGCCACCCATTTTCTCCAAGATGACTCATATTGCCTTCTAGTAGATTTGCACTTATATTCCTCTAGGAAGTATATGCTGGCTTTCGAAATCCCGAAACGCTTTCTCACCACTAGGGAGAGAAAATCATAAGCTGCAGGGTCCGGGTTTTCTGTAATGAAGCGCAGACAGTCGACTTCTGGAGTCGCTGGGTCAGAACTGGATCTGGTAGCGGTACAAACTTCAGCTGTAGTTCCAATGCCAGGGGAAACCACACGCTGTTCGGACACTTGTGGGCTACTATTGCCGCTACCCCCTTGAAGGATCTCAGTTTGTTGAGGACCCTCAACAGAAGGTTGTGAGGAGGGAACAGATAAATCCTGGACCCTCTGTTCCAGTTGAGGGACATCACGTCCACTGCTTCCGCTAAGGGGTCCTCGTACGGGGACACGTACAGGGGCAACTTCTTGTTGTCTTTCGTTGCAAAGAGGTCTATCTGCAGTTCTGGGAATTGATTCAGAATGAAGGAGAATGATTCTGCGTCTAAGGACCATTCCAACTCTATCGGTGTGAACCTGGATAGAGCGTCCACTGTCACATTGCGGACTCCTTGAAGGTGAACTGCCGACAGGTACCACTTCTTCTTTTCCGCCAATCGGAAGATGGCCAACATCACCAGGTTGAGAGGTGGTGACCTCGATCCTTGTTGATTCAAGCATCTCACAACTACCTCGCTGTCCATCACCAACCTTATGTGGATCGAGTGACGCGGGGAAACTTTCTTTAAGGTAAGGAGCACTGCCATAGCTTCTAGAAAGTTTATGTGAAAGGTCTTGAATAGCTTGGACCAAGTCCCCTGGACTTTTTTCCGATGATAGTGACCTCCCCATCCCTCCTTCGAGGCGTCTGAGTGAATCGTCACCGACGGGGGAGGTGGCTGAAGAAGAACCGACTTCTTTAGAAGTCTGGCTTGGGACCAAGGCCTGAGAAGAATACGTAGCCGAAGCGGAACTGGTCTTCTCAGATCTCTTCACACGATTGATGCAAAACTTCTCCCAACTCCGGTTGCATCCTTTCGCTGTGCTTTCAGCACTAGGTCTGTCACCGAAGCAAACTGGAGAGAGCTCAGTACCCTCTCTTGTTCGCGTCTTGATATCCTTTCGGAATCTAGAGGTCTCTTGACAGAACCCGCTATCTCCTTCCTTTTCTTCGCCGGGATGGAGAAACGGTGTGACAAAAGGTCCCAGTGGATTCCCATCCACTGGAACTTTTGAGATGGAGAAAGTCGAGACTTTTATCTGTTGATCTTGAAACCTAGGTACTGTAGGAACTAGATCACTTGACTGGAAGCTTGCAAGCATTCTGTCTCGGATGCTGCCCACACCAACCAGTCGTCCAGGTAGGCTACTACCTGAATTCCCTTTAGGCGTAATTGTTTGAGAGCTACGCTCGCAAGCTTCGTAAAAATCCTTGGGGCTATGTTTAGCCCGAATGGCATGGCTCTGAAGGCGTATAGTCTTCGTTGTAGCCTGAACCCTAGGTAGGGGGAGAGCCGACGGTTGATTGGAATGTGCCAATAGGCGTCTGACAAGTCTATAGAGACGGAATATGCCCTCTTGGGCAGTAAGGTCCTTATGTGTTGTAGTGTTAGCATCTTGAATTTGTAATACACTATGAACTTGTTGAGTGGCGACAAGTCCAGAATGACTCTGAGCTTTTCCGAGTCTTTCTTGGGAACACAAAACAGCCTCCCTTGGAATTTGATGGACTTCACCTTTCTGATCACATTTTTCTCCAACAGTTCTTGAACGTACTCCTCCAGAACGGGGGTGGAGTGTTGGAAAACCCGAAGGCCCGGGGGTGGAGTGCTGTACCAGCTCCAGCCCAGTCCATTCTTGAGTAGGCTGTGGACCCAGGGATCGAAGGTCCACCGATCCCGAAATTTCAGAAGTCTCTCTCCTACCGGTATCGTCCCATTTGGACTGCCGTCCCGAGGTCTTGCCTCCCTGACCACGACCACCCCTGAATCCCCTTCCCCTTGAGGGGCACCCAGACGAGCCTCTGGCTGCCCCTCTAGGCTTTGCTCGAAAGGAAGTAGACTGCCCTTCGAACGATGGGGTGAATGCCGTGGACTGTGTCGACACGGCCTGGGGTACCCACTGAAAAGTGGTCGGGGTTTGTGCCACGATCTGGGGCACTGGAGGCAATGGCAATTGCAGTTGCTGTTGCTGTCTAAAAGGCTTGGCTGGCCGAGACGGTGGCCTAGTCCTCATAGTCTTCCTCTTTGGTTGAGGACCTTCATCCGGGAAGACTTTCTTTTGATAGCCAGGCCCCACATCTGGAGAAGGTTCCTATTCTCCAAGGCGGCCTTATCAACTACTTCTTTGACCAAATCGGTAGGGAAAAGGTCTTTGCCCCAAATGTTGGAGGAGATTAGTTTCCTTGGCTCGTGCCTCACCGTAGCCGAGGTGAACACGAACTCCCTACAAGCTCTCCTCGCCTTGACGAAGCCATAAAGGTCCTTTGTCACTGTGGCCAGATGAGTCTTGGCCACCACCATGAACATTTCATGGACCTTGGGGTCACTTGCCATCGTCTCAAGAGTAGTCTGAAGAGACATTGAGGCAGCCAGTCTTTCTTTTGTCTCGAACTCTCTCTGCAAGAGAAAGTCAGACAGCTTAGGGAGGTCCTCGCCGAACTGACGTCCGGCGATATCAGCCTCCAACTTCCCAACTGAGAACGTAAGATGGACGTCCCTCCAGTCTTTGGGGTCCATAGGTAGGGCCAGCGACAAGGGATTACACTCCTTCAGGGAGGGGCAAGGCTTGTCGGCCTCGACTGCTTTTAGTACAGCCGCAAACCCTTTCTGTAAAAAGGGGAAGGCTCTAGCAGGAGAGGACACAAAGGAAGGGAGCTTCTTGCTCAATGCAGCTACTTTTGAGTTAGAGAAGCCCCTCTCTTTCAACGAGGATGAAAGCAGAGCTTGAGCCTTAGTATGGTCCATCACTATGACCTCCTTCAGCTCTGTCTCCTCCTTTGAAGCTGGTTCCTTCCTCAGCCGGACATAACAGTCCGGACATGATGCCTTGCTGGGCCAGAATTCCACCTCTTCTAGGGGAACTGAGCCCAGCTTATCCGAGATGACGATCTTTCCAGTCGTCATTGGCATGTGCTCAGCATACCTCCATGGGTTAGCATCTGAGCACAAGGGAAGGTCTTTCACATTGAGCCTTTTCTGGGGCCCATGTGATTCTGCAAGGCACTGCATCCGCAGTTCAATAGCAGCCGCCTTCTCCTGATTCTCCTTCTGCATTTGTTGGATCACTCCAACAATCGAAGAGAGGGCCTGTCCCAGCTCTACTGGGAGACCGGCCGATGTTGAGGGAATAGGCTCCGGAATCTGAACCGGAGTAGCCGACACCTCGTCGACCTCTTCCTCTACGACGTCCGGGGCTTGAACTTCATCCTGGCCTTCTGCCAGGAGGTCTTCTTCCAAACGCTCGTCCACGTCAGACATCTTGTCATCTAACTGGATGTCTTGCATCGCGACCGCGACTTCAGCATCCACCTGGATCTGACCTTGGGGGATCTCCTCTTGAGGCTGGGGAATCACTGCATCAGCTGATGCCTTAGGGAAAAGATACGCCCTCATCTTCTCACTTGGAAGATAAGGGCCAGAGGTGTTCTTTTGGAAGCCCCTTACCCAGGTACGAAGTTTCTCCCTTGCTATATTCTTGATTCCGCCGTCCTAGGAGAATCAAAGGCCTCAGTAATCAGGTTAGTGCACACAATACATACCTGAGGGTCCCAATACTGTAGATCATCCTTGAAGACAGCGCATGCTGTGTGTCTCCTACAAAACTCATGTCCGCAGAGGTTCTTGCTGCGGACGTTGCAGAAAACATTTCCGCACTTTGGAGGGTCCCCCTGTAAAGAGAAGAAATTTCCATGAGTATCAAGTGAACTATGTATCACTGGATATGCATAGTATAGCATAACAATTCAGAAAGGAAAGACACACACTTGTGTTTCCCTCACAACCCATTGCTGCAGCCTTCCAGATAATAAAATAAAATGGTTAATCTCTTCTAGAGTAACCAATGCAAGGTTTCTAAAGGAAACAGGTGAAGCTCACACCTAAGCAATGATTTTAAAATCCTGGATAATAGACAGGAAAGAACTCACTTTCCTATCTGTAGGGCAACAGCAAAGGACCGTGCAAGAAAACACAAAAGTGTTAGAACACACAGTGCTGTACCAAAACCCATACCATAGTTTTCTTCTTACTGTATATGTTATACTGAAGAATACTAGTACAGTATAGGAGGATACGTGCCGGCCGGCACACACCATAACTAGCTTTAAAGTATACTACTTAACAGCTATAAGGCGGCAGAACTCTGGTTCAAATGCATGTGCCGGCCGGCAGCAACTGCCGGCAGCAACTGCCGGCCGGCAACAGCCAATGTCGGCCGGCAATGGCTGCCGGCCGGCAACTACACAAGGTAGTACCCGGCTGCCGGCCACACTCTTGGTGACCGGCAGACAAGAGCTGACATTAGCCGGCCGGCAAAGGTACAAGACCAATGCCAGCCGGCAGCAAAGAACCAGAGGACTACACCTGCCCGGCTGCCGGCCTCATAGGCCGGCAGCCGGGTCGGGTACAGCACTAGAAGAAAAATAGAATGGATGCCGGGATAAGAGTGTACACTACCTCCAAGCCCGGCAATCCGAAAGAGTGCATATAAGGAAGGGGAGAATCTAATTCAGGCTTCCTGACCAATGCC
>NC_090738.1:138676141-138686897 GCF_036898095.1 Palaemon carinicauda | reverse complement strand
TGCCAAAATCTCTGTCTCTCATAATAGTACTGGTTTGATATCGGTCTTATAAATCTTCGTATTGAGTTTTATTGGAATATTCTTGTCTAAAACTACTTCAGTTACTCTCTCTCTCTCTCTCTCTCTCTCTCTCTCTCTCTCTCTCTCTCTCTCTCCCCTCGTTATCATTGTTTTGTTTTAGCACTGTAATATCTTCCAATTTTACCATCTTCATGTCCTCTAATGCTATATATTAGCAGTGTCTTTCCTCTTTCCAAAGAGAGAGAGAGAGAGAGGAGAGAGAGAGAGAGAGAGAGAGAGAGAATAACGCCAAGTATATGATGAAACATGTAAGACCACTTTACTAAAGTGTGTTTACAATAATTCAGATTTACGTACGAGAGAGAGAGAGAGAGAGAGAGAGAGAGAGAGAGAGAGAGAGAGAGAAAGTGTGTGTGTGTGTGTTGGGTCTCGTTGTTGCTGCAGCTAACAAGGAAACGGCTAATTGTATTCAGTTAAGATTCATTGAAATCAAGGAAAAATTGCTTCCATTCTAAAGGTAGCACGGTACATCACTGAACACAGTGTGTACATATTTGTATGTGTGTAGATAGATAGATAGATAGATAGATATTTCCATTGACCACAATACAAAATAATCTGAATTTTACAAAATATTATTTGGTCCAAATTACAAAATTAAATACAATAGATTTTGTACCATCTCTTATGCATACTAAATTAATTTCAATTACACATATATTGTACTAAAACTAAAAACAAAACCAATTTAACTATACGTCATCAACAAGTTCCTGTAATTACAAATTTACACATTATAATAATGTTACATCCAATACAAAGAAAGAAGCTCATGTACAATTTTGCATACTATATCATAATCAGTTCTGGTTACTAGCAAGTCCAAAGCTGTGGTAACGTTATACGTCTGCCTGATCTGTAACGAAAGTTCACAATTTTCAATGACATTAGTCTCCGTCTGGACTCCACCGCATGAACACAACCTCTCATCCATTGGCAGACGGCCTCTGCCTCTTCTGTTCCACCGACCTGTCTCAACTACCAATGAATGAGCACTTGACCGCATTCTTGTCCATGATACACGTTCTATTTCATTAAGTCTTAATCGGTTTGTATAAATGTCATGAACGACTAAATCTGGGTTAAAAGTTTTATAGGATACAATCCTACTGGAATTGGAGTTCACATTTTCCTTCCTCGATATCATCAGTCTTATCAGAGATAAGGTTTCGTATATGTCTCCAAACAAAGTCATTATAGCTCATCACTATTCACATGGCATGAATTAAAGGGTCCTCCTCCATATTATTCCTTTCAAGCACAATCTTTTTCAAGAATTTCCTTTGCCTCGATTTCATTAATGCCCTCATCGGCGGAAGTCCCAGTTCTACCATACATAAGTCATTATTAGTAGTTTTCCTGACCCCCAAAAGTTGTTTAATACACCATTTATATTGCTTTTCGATGGGTTTAATATCACCATTTAGCCATGACTCACGTGAATATAGTATAGTTGACATAATAGCTATAGAATGATTTCAAACACACAATATTCAGTGTCAAAGCAGAAATATACTTTACATATATTGAAGGCCGTAGAAGGCCGCACTTGATGGTCCATAAGGCCATATGTGGCATTGAGGCCGCAGGTTCCCCATCCCTGTAGGTCGCTTACAGCAAATCAACCTAGTATGGGTGGCCCTAACTAGTACAGCTTTGCTGATCATGGCGATACACAAACTCTTTCATCACGTTTAGGTATCCCCTCTAAGAAAGGTATATATATATATATATATATATATATATATATGATAAATTTTGCACATTTTTACGTGTTTTTCACGCCTGGGGCTCTGATCCCGAGGTTGTTAAGAGAATCCAGACATTAATGTATCAAAAATATATATGGCTTATTTGAATATATATATATATATATATATATATACATATATACATATACATATATACTGTGCATGTTTAACTATTCATGTATAGATAAACGTGTATATATAATATATATATATATACTGCATATATACTGTATATATATATATATATATATATATGTACATATATATGTATGTATATATATGTATATATATATATATATATACATATATATATACATATATGTATATATATATATATATATATTTATATATATATATATGTATATATATATATATATATATATATTTATATATATATATATATATATATATTCAAATAAGCCATAATGTGCAAAATTTATCATATATATATATATAGTATATATGCATAATTATATATATATATATATATATATGAATATAACACTATATGTAAATATATGTATATATATATATATATATATATTTGTGTGTATATATATGCATATATATATATATATATAATTATATATATATATATATATATATACTGTATATCTATATATATATATATATATATATTTATAATTATATATATATATATATATATACTGTATATCTATATATATATATATATATATATTTATATATATATATATATGTATATATATATATATATTTATATATATATATATATATATATACTGTACATGTATAACTATCCATGTATAGATAAACGTATATATATATATATATATATATACTTATATATATACACATATATGTATATATATATATATATATATGTATGTATATATATTTATATATATATGTATATATATATATGTATATATATATATATATATATATACAGTATTTATTTATGTATATATATATATACATATATATATGTATATGTAAATATATATATATATATATGTATATATATATATATATATATATATATAATTTTTTCGGCTACTAACAACGGTCCGAACATTTTTTAGCAGCACCCCTAAATTTTGAGTGCTAGTTCGAGAACTGTGACCGATGGGCACCGATAAGTGGCTAGAAGATCATTGGTTGAGGTGTGGATTAGAGGTAGCATTTGTGGGTTATGGGCAGCTTTGTTGCTACTTTGGCATGTCACAGGCTGACGTCTGTATCTTACTGCCTTCACGTTGGCTTCTTTCAGTGTTGAGTACTTGATGGAGGTCTTGAAAGTGGTGATCCAGCTTGAACATCAGTTTCGGTTATTAGTACATTCATGGGCATGGTATCGACATCGGGAATGAAGGCGAGTACGGGTTTGGCTAGGTCTTTTACCATAAGAGCTCAAAGTATGTAGAATAACAAAAAAGGGGTGCTGCCTGCGGCATGTTGCAAGACAGAGATATATAAGGCCGAGTGAAGCCTTTCCGTCTTTGAGCATGAGTTAGTATAGGTAAAAAAGCATGGGTATAAATGCGGCTAGCAATGGTGGGTACTGCTCTAGGCGATATAATTTCAGGCCGTCATACGCCATTTGTGTATTCCCCTCGGTAGCCAAATTAAGATTTCTTGGAAAATGGCCTAGGAGATCACAACAAGGATATAGTCGGCTTTGCTGCTTGATGTGAAACTAAAATGAGCTTCAGTGGCAGTTTCATTGGGGCAGTTTTTGTCCAAGTAAGGATCCATGGATGGTATTGTAAAAATATTAGAGAAATGATCGGCCAAAAGTCATTGTGGAGTAGTCATTGTGGTTGTAATCAATGTTACAACCTAAGAATTAGGTATTAACAGAGACAAGGAAAATGCAAATGACTTTTATTCAATAAATAACAGTCTTATATACAAGCTGTTCCGAACTAGAATGTCTCACAAAATTCAAGCAAACAAAAAACATAAGAAAGCTGGCTTAAACATAGTGTACTATTATCAGTGTGCGAGAGAGCAAGAGATATAAAAACCCTTAGTATTAAATTGTATTACCGTGTATGCGTCACGTGCGGTACAAAGCAAATAATATATTAATTGAACAATAGTTCTGATAGTTTTGTAAACATAGGCTTTCTAGCTGAAATTGGCTGTGCAAATTGATTTTATTGTTTATATTGCTTCATTAGGACCCCAAATGACCCAAAAATATTAGGGTTCCAATTTTTTGGCCCGTGACACCCCCCTTTTAGGGGGTGGGGGGGGTCAATAGTGTCCACCAGACCGAAGTTTCGCCGAAATTTGATTTCCACCTATGGAGATATTTGATAGCTCATTTTGTTCGTATTGATGTCCTGATAACAAAAATAACATGGTGGAGTTCTTGGATCATGTTATTATTCCCATAACTGTCCCCCCATATTGTTGTAAGTCATTCATATTAGTATGTGGCCTGTTATGCAGGGCTTAGTGGTTGCATGCTGCGTAGCACCCAGAATTCTCATTTGGAGATTGTACTAAGACGGCATAGACAGAGGTTCTTTTAATATGGCCTAAAGGCAACAAAAATTAAAGTGCGGCCTTTAGGCCACATAAAACCTATCTTTCCTTATGTGGATCACAATGAGTTAGTGTTTTGATATCCAGCAAATGGCAAGAGTGGCCCCTGGCAACACGTGACATGGCACCGTAATGAACGACTCCTGTTCACGTTATAAACAAATCAACACCAATGGATCCTTCCAAATGAACCAATTAAATTTCACTTCCAATATCTTTAGGAGCCAGCTATGAAAATTGTGCTAATTAGGTTTAACTCTCACACGCACCTTCAAGTGTCAGACCATCTAAAAATGAGCTCAGAATTTACACGAATATGAGTATTAGGAAACAATCTGATAAATGCTCATTTTAACTCAACTACACCTGGTTCCCAATGCCAGGGAATGGATGTAATGGAGTCTGAAGAATCACAAAATAATCGTGATGACAATTCACTTCAAGCAGATGAATCCGAAGATAAACAAATGCAAAAAGATAGTGCTCAAGGTGAATAACCTGAATCTGAAATCTATGATGCAGAGACAACTGAAATCAATATTTCCCCCATAATATTATTAGTGAGAAAGAAAAATCGACAGAAGGAAGAATCCAAGAAAAAGGATCTATTACCAACATGGTCTGCTACGCATTCCCTTCTTGCTGACACAAATAGTTCTCAAACCCTTACAAATTTTGAAGTCATTGCTCCACTATTTCGACAAAGTCCCACAGACTTTGGAACCTTATTTACCATCCTAATTATTACAAAGGGCATAAATGCTCTTGTAGTGGGCCAAAAAAGAAAAACAGTGATCACCTTGGACCTGGATGTCTTAGTCAGAGCCTATAAAATCCAGCACAGTACTAGAAACAATAACTGGATCTTGTATGCAGGAACTTTACACATGTGCATTCCATTTTTACACTCATTCGGTAAAACTATTGAAGGAAGTGGGCTGGACACATGTGAAGTTGATGTAGGTGTTTATAGCTCAGCGGCTCTCAGAAGAATATTTGGTGGAAAAGCATACAAGAGAGAAGTAAAATATCATTGGGAAAATTATATGGCTATCATGATGCTGATGCATGATTACCTTCTAAGTGAAAAGGATAAAAATCATCTAACGGGAAAAAGTTTCAACTTAAAGGAATTCTTCAACAAGCATAAGATTGATTCAATTGAGGTGTTCAATGACTTGAAAGCCTGGTATTGTGATCATATAAAACCCCCTGGAAACATCAGATGGCTTTGGAGAATTTGTCCAGTTTCTGATTGAGTGTTTAAAGCAGGGTGATGTGCTCCTCAGTCTGATATCATCATGCAGAAATCAGGATTGGCTTTTTTATCTTGATGCAGTATGTGACTCATTAAATTACTCATTTTCTATAGATCTTCAATGGTATGCTCGTTAAAACACTGTCTACCATAGTAAAAGGAGATGCCTAGAAGAGTCTGACCCTGATGTCTAGGAAGCCTTCATGAGTGGAGATTTTGTAGTGCAGAAATGAGACATTCCATTCACATCATAGTTCACAGACCAAGCTCTTGAACAAGAGATCAAGATTCTCAAATGCAATAATGGAATTAAAGGACGTTCTTGACCGACTGGTGGCCATTATGGCAGTCCTGAGTAGAATTGTAAAATAATTTATAGGTGGCCACCCTATGACTAACATATTTAAAAAAAGAACCCGATCTACAGCATCATCAATTATCAGATAACACAAATGTGCTTTAAATTCCTTGAAAATCGAAGCCTCCACACTCCATTATTGTGGAGGTAATCCATTCTCTACATGTATGGAACTGAAGTCCGTTGCTTCATCAACTGTCATTCCAAATGGTGCTCAGATTGACATACTGCAGTTTGCTCTTAAAGCAAACAAGTGTTTGCTTGATTTTATCAATGAGAGACTTCTAGAGAACTCTATAGGTAGCGCATGGGACAGCCTTCAACGATTGAACCTGAAGACTTGGACAAACTTTATGCCAAAAGTGATCATATCACTGGTTGAGACCATTGTAAAACTAAGAGAGGAGCGGCAATTGCTCAGTCGATTTCTTGTCATTCTTGGGTGTCAACCTGAGATATTTCCTAAATTAGACTATAGTATAGCATCCCATGAAATGACAGTGGTGGTAAGGTCTCTGCACAATTGATGGAAGTTTATATTTCCCAAATTATTGTGATAATGGACATGAGATTTATTAGAAATCTATTGGAAAATTTATGATTAAATGTTTTACTATTAAACTATCATGTTTCAATTAACATAGGTTTTTAAACTAACTTCATATTTTATAATACATGTGATAAAATATTGATATAAACTAACTTAATTTTCCAGTGCATAATAACTTTTCTATACTTAGAAAAATATATCTACATTGGTGTGAGTGACATTCAATGGGGCAATTATATGTTATTTCAGGCTATTTCAAGATCCAAAATTGATAAATGATGCCGTTATAAGGTAAAAATTAAGGGCACTAATTAGAATGAAATGACCAATCAAACACCATGTAAGGTGAAAATTGATTATTGTCGAAAATATGGTCCACAATGGCTTCTTTAAGTTCTTGGAAAATGGAAATGTCTCGGTTCAAAAATAGGAAACCCCCTATCAGTGTATGATTGGGGTTCTGATTATGTAATAACAACAATGGAATCAATTGACACAACCTTTTCAGCCATAGTAACATCAAAATTCATATTATAATGATTTTAGGTTATATCTAGCTATATTTTAGCTATTTTACCCCATTTTCTGCTCATTTATTGCTCTATAGGTGATTAAAAAAAGTCATTAAATTAATGATATGATAATTTAGTGTAATCAGGACATTAATACGAACAAAATGAGTTATCAACTACCTCTCTACGGTAAAATTTATTTTTGTCGAGATTTTGGTGCGGTGAGCACTTTTCTGGATCGAAAAATTGGAACCCTCCTATTTATGGATAATTTGGGTCCTAATGAAGCAATGTAAACAATAAAATCAATTTGAACAGCCCATTAACGTAATAATACACAACTACCCTGACCGCAATGAATTAGGGATATGAACAACAAAATTCTACTTAGAATTTTGAAATTGTGAAACATAGAAAATTATTTTATATACAAACTAGTACCTCAATATAAAAATGCAGTCCCATCAAGTCTTCCAATATTTCATTATCATGGAATAAGATAGAATAACATTATGGCTTCAGTGAGTATTCGTAGATATTAGTTAATATCTAATCGGAAATCTTTCATGAGTAGGAAAAATTATACACATTTCCATAGCTAAACTCAAACATTGGTTTTCCAAGCAGGATAATTTTTTTCCACTTTTCCTTTAGCAGTGATCTCTCTCTCTCTCTCTCTCTCTCTCTCTCTCTCTCTCTCTATATATATATATATATATATATATATATATTTATATATATCTATATATATATATATATATATAAATATATATATATATATATATATATATAAATATATATATATATATATATATATATTATTCAGTTTGTCCAAAAAATGGTACCCTTCCATAAATTTCTTTCTATAAAAAAGAAAAAACAAAAAGCCTGAAAAACTCTTTTAAGGGCTTTTGTGATGGGAACAAAGGACTCTGGTTTTTGTAAAAACAAGAACACTGTGATAAAAGAACATTCTTGAGAGAGAAATATCTCTTAACTGTTGATTTTATTGTTATATTTTTCATATTCCTTTTCATTTCCTAAAATCATCAGTTATCTCTTTCAAATCAAAAGGTTTAATTCAATAATCTAGCATCCAGTCTGTTATCTTTTATCCAAACATCTTTATAAGTGCTTGTCCTATGGAAGACTAGTACGATAAACTTTTTGAAGTGTCCGAGTCATGTTATTGTCAACAAAAGATCAAAGATAACAAATTGATCGGATATGTCAAGGTAACGTTCCTAATAGAAGATCATCGACAATCGAAGCTTAATTACTATATCTTTTACTATATATCTCTATTTAGTTTTCGTTCGCATTTATTGTATTGAAAAAATATTTCTAGCGAATGAAAACATAGTTAGCTGCAAGGGCATCTCCATGGTTTATTTTGCAGTAAGCGTTTATTGAATCATTTGAAGGTCTTCTAAACAGTTATGATATTATTTATAGAGCGTAAAGGAAGTGAGACTGGAATTATGTTAAGAATTAGAAGGATGGATATATCAGCTTTTTGTGAGACAAAGATAAAAGGGAAGGGTGAAGTGATGTTTAATGAAGTAACTGGTAGAGTGTCTGGGATTGAAAGGGTAAGAGCCAGAGAGGGTGTGGCTTTATTGCTGATAGAATGGATGACAGGTAAAGTAGTGAATGGAAGGAGATATCATCTAGGTAAATGTTGGGTAAGGGTTAAGTTGGATAGGGAATCTTGGGCTTTAGTTAGTGTGTATAGGCTTGGTTGTGAAAAAAATTTGAAGAAGTGCGGAATGAGTTCTGGAAGGAATTAACTAGGGGGTGTAGAAGGACTGAGTAGAAGGAATTATGGAGTTGTCATGAGTGACTTAAATGCTAGAGTGGGCGCTGCTGAGGTAGAAGGTATCATTGGGAATTATAGCGTACCAGGTGAAAAGGAGAGTACGTGAGAGACTGGTAGATATGTGTGTTGAGTAAGATATATTGATAAGTTCTAGCTTTTTTCAAAAAAAAGAAAGAAAGATAATAACAAGTATACACGGGTAAGAGTGACAAAAGGAAGATGTTTTGAAAATAAATGTTTGGAAGATTGGGAGACGTGCAGGTGTTTTAAGGATATGGCTAATGGTATGTCTGGTCATTTTTTTGTGGAAGGAAAATTAGTTGTAGCAAAAGAGTTGGAGAATAGAGTGGGGGGATGTAAAAGGGAACTAGTGAGGTTGAAGAGTTAATAAAACCGGAGCTAAAAAGTGAATACCAAGAAAGGTTGAAAAGGGCATATGATTGAGAGAAATTATGATAAGCTGGTAATTTAGAAGAGCAGTTGAAGTTTGTAAAAGAAAATTTTGTTGCAGTTGCAAGTGATGTGTGTGGCAAGAAGTTTGTTGGAGGCAGCATGAGGAAGGGCAGTGAATGGTGGAATGAAGAAGAGACTGTAAATGTGGAAATGAAAAAGAGGAATTTGAAGAATGGCTGCAGAGTAATAGTGTAGAGAAGTATGAAAGATATAGAGAGAAAAATGTGGGAAGTAAAGTGCAAGGTAACTGCGGCAGAAAAGGCGGGCTGACCTGGAGTGGGGTCAGGGATTAAGAGGTTCATATGAAGAGAATAAGAAGTCTTGGAGAATAGGGAAGCGATTGAGGAAGGCTTGTTCGAGAATTGAAGAGGCAGTGAAAGATGGAAATCGAAGGTTGTTAAAAGGAGAGGAGATCAAGGAGAAGGTGGGTGAAATATTTTGAAAGTTTACTGTATCTTGAGGATAATAGGGAGGGCAGACATAATTGCTGTTGCAGGTTTGAGGTGCCGCTGATGGGAGATGCGAATGAGAAAGAAAGTTTACAAGAGAGAAAATGAGGAGAGCACTAGATGAAACAGGAGTAGGAAAAGCACCTGGTATGAGATGGTGTGGAAACTGAGATGTTGAAGGAAAGGGGTGTGACTGTATTGAATAGCTTGGAGGATTATTTAATGTTTTTTGTTGTCAATGGTACCAGTAAATCGGGTTTGTTCATGTATTGTAACACTATATATGGGTAAGGAAGAAGTGCATGTTTGTTGAAATTGAAGGGTTATTAGTTTGTTGAGTGTGGTTAGAAAAGTATATGGTAGAGTACTGATTATCATGATTAAGGATAAAACAGTGAATGCAGTCTTAGGAGTACAAGGTGGTATTAGAAGAGGTAGGGGATGTATGAATCAAATTTTTACAGTTAGGCAGATATGCGAGAAATATTTAGCAACATGTAAGAGGTGTAGGTTGCATTTATGAATCTCTTTGGAGAAAGCGTATGGTAGAATTGATAGGAAAGCGATGTAGAATGTGATGAGGGTATATGAATTTAAAAATAGGTTGTTACAAGCAGTGAAAAATTTTCTACAAAGGTAGTAAAGCGTGTGTTAGGATAGGAAATGATGCGAGCAATTGGTTTTCAGGTGAGAGTGGGGCTGAGACAGGGATGTGTGATGTTTCCATGGTTGTTTAACTTGTATGTCGATGGAGTGGGTGAGAGAGGTGAATTCTCGAGTGATTGGACGAGGATTGAAACTGGTAGAAGAGAATGATCAGTAATGGGAGGTAAATCAGTTGTTATTTGCGGATGATGCTATACTGGTTACAGACTTGGAAGAGAAGCTTGGCCGATTAGTGACAGAATTGTGGAAGGGTAATGAGAAAGAAGGAAGTTCAGAATTAATGTAGGTAAGAGTAAGGTTATGAGATATACGAGAAGGGAAGGT
>NC_090738.1:138656141-138663641 GCF_036898095.1 Palaemon carinicauda | reverse complement strand
ACGTATTCTTGACACGTCACTTAGCTATCTTCACCCCGAACAGTATTAACGCTTCGAGGGGGACAGTGACAAGATTCTAAAATGAGAATGAAAAGAGAGCTGCTTATAAGTCATCTCTCCTATTCCCTTTTCAGTATGTATCTGATGAAGGCGGTAGCGCCCTCTTTATTCCTTGTAGCAATATACGAGGTGTTACAGATACTGTACTAAAGGGAGGGGTCACCAAGCCCTTTTACAATAAAATGAAGGGCAGGTCCATCAGGACGACATGGCTACCTCACCCAAAAATAGATTTTTCGCTTCGCTCAAAATCCGTTTTTTGGGCTCAGGTCATGTTGTCCTGATGGAAGTTTACCAGATCATTACTGTATCTGTGGATTCTCAATCAGTGCCGGACTCTCAAGAAAGTATTTTCCTGGTCTGTCTAGACCTGGAGACTTATGATGTTAACGTCATACATCATTTCATCTAAGCATGAACTATGTTAGTGCTTCCTGCCCCCTACATGGAAGAGTCGTACTAGACTCTGGAAAAAGTCTCGAGGAGTATATAAAAATTTATGGATGACAAAATGACAAGCTTGTATAGTGGTCTCACCCTATAAGTCACCAATGTCAGTATGAATTTGTGACACCTTCCCCAACGTGACTACTCTTATAAACTATTGGATAATGGTTGTATCCGTATAGGATCAAATTTTGCCTTTTTGCCACCAACCCGTTAGGGTACCACGTCAACCCTTCTAAGGAAGGGTTAGAGTGAGTGGACTTTGTTTGAACCAGGGAACAGCCTTAAAAGACAAACCGTGATAAAAAATATCCATATTTTAATCTTAATGCTCAGTACATTTCAAATAAAATGAGTGTGGGCGAATGAGACGCAGGGTTCAACTTGAACTAGTTCATTAAAATTTAATAAACGTACATATCAGATCAACCTTTATAAAATTTCATAAAACGTGGATGATGTGTCAAAGCATAACGAAAAACAGTCAAAAAAAAATATTGTTTCGTCTACTAGGAAACAGATTTGCCACTTCAATTGAATTATTAGTAATAATGATATAGTCTGTATACTGTTAATTTACACAAGCATAAAAAACGCTTGGCACAAGTATCCGTATTATGCTATAGTTCACCGACGACAATGGAACAGTTCATAAGGACACTTTCGTGGCCTATCGTTCAGTGTGTAATAACCTACAGTGACTACACACGTACCCTCTTAATTAATGGTCCCAAATTAATTACACTGTTCCTCGCAGATTTAAAACAGAAGGTTAAAGAATTCTACCTGCTGCTACCACAGAACTCTTAAGTTGCTCCACTAGCTTCACATAGTGCGTAAAGAACACCTTGGGTGACTACCAGCTGGTGTACAAACAAGGATGTTCAAAGTCCATATAATTTAAAGAAATTTTATGGAAGACGCAACTTTCCTCGGATCATGACTAGCAGGTGTACTGTCTAGAGCCGTTCTGCGAATAACATGGGTGAGTTTCGCCCTTAGTTATAGAAAACTTTGAACCCAGGTTTTCTCTTCTGAACAGCTGTCCTCCCATAAAGTCTGAAGTTTTATGAAGATATACCTTAGGCACTCCACTGGACATAGAGATGCATCTTCCTTCAGAGGGCAGACTCTCTAGGGACCCCACCTGTTGTTGGGTAGCTTGTTCTTGGTGAGAAACGTTGTGTCTGGAAATAGATTCAGTTCTCCCTTCAAGAACTGGACGTGGCCTTCCTCTCTAGAGAAAGCCAATATTTCACTAACTCTGGCCCCCAAAGCGAGTACAAACAGAAATATGACTTAAATTCAAAACCTTCAAAGCACATTCCTCATTGTTCATTATTTATACACAATGAAGAATCATATCTAATGACCATGCAAAGGGTCTTTGGAAGCGCTGAAGGGCTAAGCCCAGCATGGTCCTTTGTAGTTAATTAAGAACGTCGCTAGAAAGGTCGACCTGTAAGGCATATGGTATCTGACTTGTCAAGGCAGGCTTGAACAATAGAATTGTGTTGTCTGCTAAACTTTGCTCATGAAGGTGAATGAAGAATGAAAAATAGGAGTCTGTCGGGATTTCTTTCGGTTTCTTCGCCTTGACAAAGGATAACTATTTCTTCCCTGAAGCCTCATAATGTCTTCTGGTTTCCTCCAAAAGTCTAAACTGACTTTTTAACACCGAATCTTTTTCTCATCGTTAAGGAGAGAAAATCATGAGATGTAGGTTTCGTGTTTTCTGTGATGGAGCGAAGACAGTCGACTTCTGTACTCGCTGAGACAGGGATGGATCCGGTAGCGGTACGAATTTTAGTCGTTGTTCTAATGCCAGAGGGAACCACACGCTATTTGGCCACTTGTGGGCCACTATTGCTGCTTTCCCTTTGAAGTATCTCAGCTTATCGAGGACCTTCAAAAGGAGGTTATGCGGAGGGAATAGATAGATATTGGACCATCTGTTCCAGTCCAGGGACATAGCGTCCACTGCCTCCGCTAACGGATCCTCGTAAGGGGACACATAACGATCTATTTTCTTGTTGTCTTTCGTCGCAAAGAGGTCTATCTACAGCTCTGGGACTTGAGTCGAGATGAAGGAGAACAATCCTGCGTCAAGGGACCATTCTGACTCTATAGGTGTAAACCTCTTAGCACTGGATCTGTTATCGAAGCATACTGAAGAGAGCCCAGCACTCTCTCCTGTTTGCGTCTTAATATCCGTTTAGATTTCAATAGTTGCTTTACAGATCCTGCTATTTCTTTCCTCTTCTTACTAGGAATGGAAAGCCGATGTGACTCCAAATTCCAGTGGATTCTAAACCACTGAAATTTTTGAGCTGGAGAAAGTCGAGACTTTTTGATGTTGATCTTGAATCCCAGATGTTCCAGGAACTGGATCACTATCTTAGAAACTTGCATGCATTCTCTCCTGGATGCTGCCCACACCAGCCAGTCGTCCAAGTAGGCTACTACTTGGAACCCCTTAGGCATAATTGATGGACGGCTGCCTTTGCGAGCTTCGTGAAAATCCTTGGGGCTATGTTTAGCCTGAAGGCGTAAAGTTTTCTATGTAACTTAAAGCCTAGGTAGGAGGAGAGGTGACGATTAATTGGAACATGCCAATAAGCGTCAGACAAGTCTATAGAGACAGCACATGCCCTCCTGGGCAGTAGAGTCTTTAAGTGCTGAAGCGTGAGCATTCTGAACTTATAGTTCACTATGAACTTGTTGAGTGGCGACAAGTCTAGAATGGTTCTGAGTTTTTCTGAGTCCTTCTTGGAACACAAAATAGCCTTCCTTGGAATTTTATGGACTTAACTTTCCGGATTACTCTTTTGTCTAAGAGTTCTCGGACATATTTTTCCCGACCGGGGGATGAGTGTTGGAAGAATTGAGGAAATTGAGGTGGAAGACTGCTCCAGCTCCAACCTAGTCCATTTTTAATTAGGCTGTGGGCCCAGGGATCGAAAGTCTAGCCATCCCTAAATAGCTGGAAGTATCTTACTTCTGCTGTTGTGGACCTGAGGCCTTGCCTCCTTGACCGCGTCCTCCCCTGTATCCCCTTCCTCTTGAAGGGCATCTAGAAGAACCTCTGGCTGTTCCTCTAGCTCTCGAACGAAAGGAAGAAGTCTGCCTTTCGAAGGCTGGGTTAAAAACTGGTGACTGTGTCGCCACTTGTTGAGCCAGCTGGTACGTGGTTGGAGGTTGTGCCACTATCTGAGGCACCGCGGTCCCAGGAAGTTGTTGTTGTTGCTGTTGGTAGGGTTTAGCCGGCCGAGGGGATGGCCTAGGCCTTTTTGTCTTCCTCTTGGGTTGGGGACCCTCATCCAGAGAAGACTTTCTCTTGAGATCTAAGCCCCACTTTTTGAAAAGGTTCCTATTCTCTGTGGCGGCCTTGTCTACTACCTATTTAACCACTTCATTGGGAAAGAGGTTTTTACTCCAAATACGAGAGGAGATCAGTTTCCTCGGTTCGTGCCTCACCGCAGCCGAGGCGAACACGAACTCTCTACAGGCTCTCATAGCTTTAATAAAGCAATAGAGATCCTTCGTAACTGTGTCCAGGTGGGTTTTGGCCACAACCATGAACATGTCCTGGATCATGGGGTCACTTGCCGTCGTTTCTAGTGTCGTTTGCAACGACATCGATGCCGCAAGTCTTTCCTTTGTCTCTTGCTCTCTACGCAAGAGAACCTCCGACAGTTTTGGAAGTGCCTCACCAAACTGGCGTTCAGCAATATCAGCTTCCAGCTTCCCGACTGAGAAGGTAAAGTGTACGTCCTTCCAGTTTTCTTGGTCCAAGGGCAAGGTCAGAGATAACGGCTTGCACTCCTCCAAGGAGGGGCATGGTTTCCCTGCCTCCACCGCCTTCAAGGCTGCCTTATATACCTTTTCCAAGAAGGGAAAGGCTCTTTTAGGAGAGGCCACAAAGGAGGGAAGCTTCTTACTCAAGGCGGGCACCTTTGAGTTAGTGAAGCCCCTCTCTTTCATCAAGCTCGTTAGTAACGTCTGAGCTTTACTATGGTCAAAGACTATGACCTCCTTCGGCTCCGTCTCCTCCTTTAGGGCTGGCTCCTTCCTAAGACGGACATAGCAGTCCGGATAAGAATCTTTGTTGGGCCAAAATTCCACTTCTTCTAGGGGAATTGCTCCCAACTTTTCTGAGATCACAATCTTCCCGGTTGTCATTGGCATGTGTTCGGCATACCTCCAAGAATTGGTATCCGAGCAAAAAAGAAGATCCTTCACGCTGAGCCGCTTCTGGGGCCCACGTGATGCTGCAAGTCTACGTTTCTCCAGTTTCATTGCAGCTTCGTTCTCATCATTCTTCCTTTGAATTTGTTGGATCATCTCAACAATGGAAGAAAGAGTCCTTCCCAGTTCATCTGGGATAGCAGACGATGTAGAAGGAACAGGTTCTGGGTCCGGAACCGATGTAACCGACACTTCGTCGATTTCTTCCTCTTCTACTTGAGGAGCCTGGAACAGCTCCTCCTCCTGACCTTCTCCTAGAAGGTCCTTCTCAGTAGAATCCGACACCTCCGACATCCTATCGTCCAATTGGATGTCTTGAAGGGCGGCCGAGACTTTAGAATCTACCGGATTCTGGGCAGTTGGTATCTCCACCTGAGGCTGGGGGATTATTGCATCTGTCGATGCTTTAGGGAAAAGGTAGGCCCTCATCCTCTCATTTGGAAGGTAGGGACCTGAGGCGTTTTTCTGAAAACCCCTCACCCAGGATCGTAACGTTTCCCTGGCAGCATCCCTTGACTCCGTCGACTTAGGGTCGTCAAAAGCCTCGGTAATCAGGTTAGAACAAAATGTACAAACCTGAGGGTCCCAGTAGCGGATATCATCTCTTGAGGCTGTGCATGCTGCTTGCCTCCTGCAATATTGATGTCCACAGAAGTTCTTACTGCGGACATTACAGAACACAATCCCACACTTCGGATGGTCCTCCTGTAAAGAGAAGAAAAATCCATGAGTATCAAGTGAAGGCTTTCACTTGTATTGAGATATTTAGCTAATATAGAAAAGCTATAAAAGAAAGAAGGAAAGACACATACTTGTATTTCCCGCCCAGCCAATTGCTGAAACCTCCCTAGATATTGAAACTAAGGTTAATTCTACTCTAGAATACTTTATGTAATTTCCTAAACGGAAATTTAAGGTGTAGTTCACACCTTGAGATAAAGTTTTAATATACGGGATAGGAAGAATAAAGAAAGAACTTACTTTCTATATATTGTACGGTCTCAACAAAAGGCTGTACAAGATAACATTAAGTATGATGAAGAACTTTAGTGTTATCACAAGCTCTGTACAGTAGTTTCTGTTAACGCAGTGTGTACTACACTACAAATATAGCAACTACTGTACCTCGCATGCTGTTGTACTGGCTAGCACGCGCCGGTACGTGCCGGCGTGCGCCTGTACGTGCTGGCCGGCATCTACCCCTGCATAGTTCAAAGATATACTATCTTTAACTAATAGGCGGCAGCCCGCTGATTCGCGACTGTGTGCCGGCCGGCAATCATTGCCAGCCGGCGAGTGAAAACACTAATACCCGGCTGCCGGCCGCTAATTGTAGTGGCCAGCAGATTCGGGTTGTCTTTCCACTGCCGGCCGGCAAAGGTAATAATACCCATGCCCGCCGACAGTAGCCAAGAACCAGAGAACCTCTACCTGCTTGGCAGCCGGGTTAGGGGTGCAACACAATAGTCAGAGAAACAGTATGGATGTAAGGTTATAAGGCGGCATGCCATACGACCTTCCATCCAGAAAGAGTGAACTTATGGAAGGGGAGAATCTAGCATTCAGCCTACCAAAGAATCCATAGCCTGCCGGGCTCTACCGGCAGACATAGAAGGGAGACCAAGGGAGGTCTGGGGTTCACTCTGCAAAAAACAAAGGGTCTCTGCCGCCCGACACGTAATGCCAGCAGGCAGAGATCTGAGCCGGTCCTCTCTCCTAACCTATGCTAGGTACGGAAGTAGGACTGTGGCCAAAAGAAAATAAAAGAAAGAGAGGTGGGGAAGGGATAAGGGTCCTATAGACTTCGTTCTAGCAAGAGACACACTCAGCAGATAGGGAACCTCATCCTATCCAAGAGTTGTCTATTAGGGAGGAAGACTGGCAATGCTTGCTATCCTCCTCCCAACCAGAACAAAGTTAGGTGAAGTTTTTTCGCCGGGCAACAGAGAAAACTCATTCTCCAGCCCGAGAAAAACAACACAGGACAGTCTGCTAGGCCATTAGAGGAAGGAATCATCTCTTACAGAATCCTTCCGACATGCTAGGAAGAAGCAGACCACAGACTAGAAACTCTGATGTTCTGCCAAAGCCAAAAAACTAGTCACTGTGGTTATCAGGACAAGACAGACAAATCCTAGAATAGTTATACGTGGATTATTATACAGGTAGAACCACTAGGATTAAGCCAAAGGCTTTCAGAGGGAGAGACGGATTGAACTTAGCCTCCGGAGGAGAAAAGAACAATCGGGGATGTGTGAAAGTATACTATTGTACCTAGACTACTAGACAAGGTAAGGTGAGAATCGATTACCTAATTCACCGAAACTCTCTCGTATACAATCTTGGAAAAATCATTCAACAATATCTTATATGTATAAAATATTTGGCTATAGCTTCAAAAAAATAACACTCGGAAAAACTTATATTATGCATGAAAGTACAGTGCCAGACGTCTAGGCTACTAAGCCTCGCAAAGGGCCAGATCGGTACATCGACCCGTGTCGAAATCACCGAACAAAAACTGACGGTATAATATAAGCATTCCTAGAGGAGCTAAATAGCTAAACTATTAAAGCATAACAAACCGGGAACGTCACTCTAGCTAACTAAATAACCCATAAAGAGCGAGCGATAGCGTCCAGGATGCCTCCGGTAGGCAACAGCTCTTGTTTACGTAAATATCACTTTTGATTTAATTCAAAACGACAAGAGCTTACATTTATACATAGTAAAGATAATACTCAA